>NW_013671681.1:45149-54362 GCF_000517525.1 Limulus polyphemus
GTATTGTGGTGCGAGTGGTTAAAACAGGTGACCACTCCAGGCGACATACGGCGTCTTTTGAGGAAATTATGCGAGATCCAGTCCACGCAACAATAACAAATTTATTTATTTAACGTTTGATAAAGCCGGTATCACTCATAGGCCTAACTTCAAACAGAAAACTTTTAAACAGAAAGTATACTAATTCACTAATAACTCACTAATTTAGCTTACAAAAGTGTTATTACAGAATAACTTTTCTCGGTCAATCTACCCTGTTAATTGACTACTATTGTTTTTACTGAACTCTCATTTCTATGAAATACGGGACGTTTCTAGATTCTATGAACAATTTTATGAACATTCTTGATCTCAACGTCATGCATCTTCTAGCGAACATCTAAACTAAAATACTGAAACTATAGCTTACAAAAATATAAGTGTATATGAAACACTGGAAGTTTTCAGGAAATGTGTATTTTGATGCATTACTACAGTTAAATCCTCAGATTATTATTATTACTGCATGACATAGCTATTCTTTAGGTTGAAGTGAATCATGAGCAGGCTCGGACACAGGAGGAGGCCTGAGGGACACATGCCGCCCCCCCCCCGCCCTAGATGTGTCCTTGTAACCCTGAAACATGGGTCCGTGTATAGAGGCCTGACAGTATTATTTTACAGTCCACAAATAAATTTTTCCATCTATCGTCAAGACAGATATGCACGTACAAGGAACTATTGTAATGGTGAGTGTACGATGTATACAGTATTAATAAACTTTTCTTTGAAAATAATGGTTTTGTATATATTCCTTAATTACTAGTAAAAGGCCAGCACGTTGTTTTCTGTATTATTAAAGTATTGTCCAATCTTATAAAACAAAAACAAAAATTAATTAGTTTTCATTAAAAGTATATGTTTGTTTGTTTGTTATGGATTTCGCACAAAGCCACACGAGGACTATCTGCGCTAGCCATCCCTAATTTAGCAGTGTAAGGGAAGGCAGCTAGTCATCACCACCCACCGCCAACTCTTGGGCTACTCTTTTACCAACGAATAGCGGGATTGACCGTCACATTATAACGCCCCACGGTTGAAAGGGCGAGCATGTTTGGTGTGACGGGGATTCGAACCCGCGACCCGCAGATTGCGAGTCGAGCGCCCTAACTACCTGGGCATGCCGGGCCATAAATTATTAGTTGTGAATAAAAGGCTACATCTAAACTAAAGTATCTCATATGTAATATTTGTACTGTACGTAAATCAGGAAAGAAGCAGAAGAAAAGGCTTCTTATTGAAAATATATAACGGCGTAAGAAAATAGATTGTATTGTAAAACGTATGTTTCAGAAATGGTTTAAGTTTGATATCTTAATCATGTTGGTTAGAATATGTAATATATGAGATTTTGCTATTCTAATGATATCATTAAGATTATTTTGCATTGTTAACTTAGTATAAGGATTTAGAACTGATTTAAATCACCTAAGCTGGTCGAACCCCATAATATTGACTTATGATTAAAAGAAGGCTGCTTACACAAATCAGAACTAAAACTAACCTAATAAAGATGTGAGATAGCAAATTCTGTTGTTTATTTTATGATTATTGTTGTGTTTATCCTTCATTTATTATTTCCTTCTATCGTTTAGTTTATCTGTGAATTTTTAGTGACATTAAAACACTAACTCACCTTCTAAATAATCATTTGTACTTTGAGTAAATATGTGTGTGTATGATGAAACTGTCACCAGCTTCCCTAGTGGTGACGTACAGATACTATTAATGTAGCAGAAGAGCATGTAAATTTATGATCACATGAGGTTGTACTCTCGTGATCTACTCAGTGAATAAATACCCTGCCAGAAGTTTCACTAAGAGAGAGAGAGAAACAGTAACGAGATGGTTATTGAAGAACATAGTTATTGCTGTTTATCACTCGATAGCCCGGCATAGCCAGGTGATTAGGGTGTTTGACACGCAATCTGAGGGTTTCGGGTTCGAATCCCGTTCCACCAAACATGCTTGCCCTTTCAGCCAGGGGAACGTTATAATTTGACGACCAATCCCACTATTCGTTGGTAAAAGAGTAGCCCAAGTGTTGGCGGTGGGTGATGATGATTAGCTGCCTTTCAGTCTTTCATTGTTAAATTAGGGACGGCTAGCACAGATAGCCCTCATGTAGCTTTGCGCGAAATTCAAAACAAACAAACTTGTCAATCGATATTGTTATCGATACTGAAAGGTATTTTTGGAACATTGTATTTGCTGTATTTTTTATATTTTGGGGGTGAATTGTTTTTTTCTTTCTTTCTGGTTCCATTTCCCGATTCCATTATTTGAAACAATATTGATATTATTAATACTTATAGCATGTTGTTTATTAATATTGGTGTGAAGTCCTGGCCAGGCACTTGTTTATTAACTGTGTTTTGATAAGTGTTGAATTTATTTCTAAGTGCTGTTATTGGGAATGAATTGTTTTTCGTTGTTGAACCTTGACTGTAGCAGCGTCTTCGTTTTAGACCGTTACAAAGGGTATTGCTAATTAAATATATCACCCTTAGTTATAGAGAGGTTAGAATGGATTGTTGCATCAGTTGGGCACTCCCCGCTTTTAGCGATATTTTTGCCCGTAATTGTTAATAAAAATTATATTGGTATTCTTCAAATTTTAATACTGTTACTAGATTCCAGATGTGTGTAGATACTGCCAGATTTCTTGGTAGATTACAATTACCAGAATCTCAAAAGAAGAAAATGGTACTTGAGATTTAATTTATCCTTTTAAAGATGGTATGAGCCCCTGTAAAAGTGTTTTAACTGTTCGACTTTTCTGTTATAATAAATAAGCAAACTCTAGGAAAAATACACCCAGCTGACAATACTGTAGCATACACCTTCTTAGAGCAGCATGTCAAATAGTATTTGCTAATTAAAAGGTTATTTCTCAGTTATATATATATTACTCTTACTAGCATATACTACCCGCGCTCCGCTGTGTGGTTCTAAGGTCCCTTCATGGTTCACAGACGCACCAATGTACCGAATTAGCTTTTCCAGTAGCAATTACTTCTGTAGGTACCCCAAGAGCATTCTGTGCTTCTATAGGACATCCGCCCGTGGTGCCTAAGTACACGTGCCGCGTTTGGCTCTGCTAGTTTGTGAGTGGGGGTATGAACACAGTTTCTAACATTGGGCCCCCATTATCCAGAGTAACGCTAGGAACACACAGTCCAATGCCAGATTAGGATTGAGCGACCCTGAAAACCTACTCCTAGACCTCCATCGTATCTGTGTGATCTTCCAGGCGCGTTTTACCCCCCTCCCCATTGCTATGAGGGCTTTGCCATTTAGATATGATCATCCCTGGGCCACCCCTAGTCAGACTGCTAAGTTTGGTCTTGCTAGCTCCAAAGCCATGGAAGTTGTTTGCGGACAAATAAACAAACAAATAAGCAATGTGAATTAATACAGGATTTATCACCTTCATTCAGGCGCCAGTCCATCTGGTTTTCATTTTGTGATACACATCTAATAAACCTTTCAGCACACACACATCTGACCTAAAATTACTTGTGATATGATACACATCTAAAAAACATTCCAGGAATAACAAATCTGACCTGAAAATTATTTGTGATAAACATCTAATAAAACTTTCAGCAGACACAAATCTGACCTGAAAATTATTTGTGATAAACATCTAATAAAACCTTTCAGCAAACACACATCTGACCTGAAAATTATTTGTGATAAACATCTAATAAAACTTTCAGCAGACACACATCTGACCTGAAAATCAGTTGCTTAATAAGAATTGCTTAGTATAGAAGGAAGTACCGAAATATAAGTTATGAAATATCGAACAAACTTTCACTACGCATTTAAGTGCCCCCCCCAGTGGCACAGCGGTATGTCTGCGGACTTACAACGCTAGAAACTGGGTTTCGATACCCGTGGTGGGCACAGCACATATAGCCCATTGTGTAGCTTTGTGCATAACTACAAACAAACGCATTTATGTAGTAGTTATAATCAGCGCCGGCGATCTCTCTCTTTTTTTTTTATACCTTCTGCGGTATTGCATTTAGTGTAAATTGTTATGGTTTGAACGCCTTTTATAAGCTGATAAAGCATGATTACGAGCAACTATATTTGTCATAGTATTAGCCCTATTATAACATTAGGCTATATTATGTAACAAATAACTTGCATAAATATTGGTCCGACTACTACGTGTCTGTTGTATCACAGCCGGCCTGAATATGAAGAATATAGTGTGGTTGGAATACTATTATTATAAGCTCTTCTAATTCTCGAAAATCCCTAAGGGACTAAATATAGAATTTATTATTTAAATCATGATAGGCCTAATACTAACTAATGTCTTATGACAAGTATAATCATTTAGTAGAAACGTTAACCGCTGCCTTGCAAGACGCCTTTTCTCCTTCTGAAGTTCAAGTTATATTATATATTTTAATTATATTCTATTCACTTGCGCATTTTCACTTATGAAATAAACAAAAATACTCTTCGGTAGTACTCCTGGTGATAATTTTGAAAACAATCAATAGGTGGTGTCATTTCCATCTCACACAAGCCTGATAATACGTACTGGTTCTGACGTAGCTACAAATACTCTAATAAACATATGTATTACATAAGCTTGCTACACAATAAGACAACCTTGTATTTACTTAAGAGTGAAATTACCTATATTAATACGGATACTGATTTTCAGGTCAGATGTGTGTGTGTTTGCTGGAAGTTTTATTAGATGTGTAACACAAATAATTTTTGGGTCCGATGTATTTTTGCTATAAGTCTTATTATTAGCACTAGTACGTCTCTGTCAGTTTGAAGTAACCTCATCCTTCAGAATCCCCAACCATTTCTACGCGTCCGTCTTATCGAACTTCTAACAATCACAGAGGATAAAGTATTTTTACTGGCAACAAGCTAAAACGAGAAATTGGATTTTTTTATTATTACCTGGATTCCCTTTTCAATCATTTTACAAGGTAAAGAGTTTTCTACTTATCCCAAACTAAAAACCTTGTATCTTACGAGATTCGTAATAACTTTTTCAAAAACAGTTGTTGCTTCGAAATTGATGGAGTAATGTTTCCACCAAACAGGAGAATCCTGTATGTATTGGAAATGGTTTGATTCATGTTTGTGCGAAACGGACTTCACTTATATATATATATATATATATATATATAAACAATCAGAAGAATCTAAGCTTAAAGAGCAAGCGATCTTTCTGCAACGTTTTCCAGAATCTGACTTTAAACTGGTGGTTCACCTTTCGAAAGCGCTCGGGGTTATAGGGTTTTTTATTCATTTTTATCAAGACTTCTTGAATCTACGTGTTTTTCTAATATCATGAATATTGTTGACATTGAGAGTATTTCTCAAGAACAAGAATAATATCAAATAATAATCAAACTAGAAAAAAAAGATCAACTAAAATTAGAGTAAATTCGGAGCTTTTAAACGGTGTAGGTCTACGGGACTATTAGAGTTTGATCCGCTACTTTTTATTAACAGACTTTTTGTTTCGATGGTTTTTGATTTTCCTCTTATTTGTTTGGATTTCCATTGAAATCTCATTACTTCTAAATAAACTGGGTGATCTAAGCTTCAATATAACATGAAATACTCCTAGAAGGATTGCATGGATCGGCTTCACTAAAACACTCTGTCAAGATTGAAGTGATAGAGCTTTTCAACAAATTGATTTGGAATCGATTAGTCAGCTTCTTAGGAGAACAGTCAGTTTTCGGTACATGTGTATGTACTTATACGAAAGTACATGTTCTTGTCCGCTATTGATCGAAATCGCATTCGGATAGATAGATAGATAGATTTTTATTTTTCACGGTGTGTTGAGATGGTTATATCTTTTACAAAAATGTTTATCTATTGAAAAGTGGGACTATACAATACTTAGAACTAATACTTTAATAAACTTTATAGATTTGAAAGTAGTATAAGGCATTGAGTACTAACAGATTTTTGTCGGCGTGACATTCACGCTATGTGGATTGAAAGTATGTGTGTACGTTTTGTTTTTCAAGAAATAATCTGGCGTTAAATCTACACTTAGAGACACGTGGTTGAAATGGAATATCTTTTTCAGAAACATTTAATGTAACGAACCGAGCAAGACTTAATTAAATATGGTTTTCAAAAGTTTCATCAGTACTTCAGGACAGCAAATATTTGGTATTCAGTAGCTTCACCAGTAGTCCAGGACAGCATATATTTGGTATTCATTAGCTTCACCAGTAGTTCGGGACAGCAAATATTTGGTATTCAGTAGCTTCATCAGTAGTTCAGGACAGCAAATAGTTGGTACTCAGTGGCTTCACCAGTAGTTCAGGACACCAAATATTTGGTACTCAGTAGCTTCACCAATAGTTCAGGACAGCAAATAGTTGGTACTCAGTAGCTTCATCATTAGTTCAGGACAGCAAATATATGATACTCAGTAGCTTCACCAATAGTTCAGGACAGCAAATATATGGTACTCAGTGGCTTTACCAATAGTTCAGGACAGCATATATTTGGTACTCAGTAACTTCACCAATAGTTCAGGACAGCAAATATATGATACTCGGTAGCCTCACCAGTAGTTCAGTTGACCACAGAGAAAAGAAACCAGTAGGCAGCACTCACTGCCTAAAAAAGGTTACTCATAATCGATTAGTGAGACTGACTGTCACCCCAATAACTTACCCATAATTTCTAACTGTTGACCAGAGAGGAAAGAAACCAGTAGGCAGCACTCACTGCCTAAAAAAGGTTACTCGTAATCGATTAGTGAGATTGACTGTCATTCGTATAATTTACCCATAGTTTAAAGTATGAAATGTGTCAAGTAACACCACGTCTCGAACCCGAGACTCTTGGATCCTCTTTTTGTATTCTTTTTGCTACAAAAAAGAGAGAATGCATTTGGTATTCAAGAAAGTGTGAACGTAGATAACCTTCAAAAACAGGTTTACCTCGACAGCTCAATGAAATAAGAGACAATCATTAATATTTTGCATGGCTTTACTAAATGCCCGTTAATCCCATCCTTAATGATCATAACTAGAATAACCAACTTGAAAACAACTACACTTTGATATACATATATTCCCGGAAAAAGAAAGCAATGCTAAATGGCACCAAACCATCTGATTTCTTCAACCATTCTGTAAGCCTATTAGTTTCCCAAATTTGAGTTATGTATTGACATCAACGCTTCATGACTGAGATAACACGTACTCATGATTTATTAATAAATCCTATTATTACCAAACATTAAATCATTAAATATTCAAAGGATTGGAGTTTACCTTAATTACTTAAAACCTTCTTTTATTGTTACGTATATCTATTGTCCTGAACTCCTGGTGAAGCTATTCAGTACTATATATTTACTGTCCTGAACTATTGATGAAGCTCGCGAGTACCAAATATTTACTGTCCTGAATTACTGGTGAAGTTACTGAGTACCAAACACTTGCTGCCCAGTTAGAAATTATGGATAAGTTATAGGAGTGACAGTCAGTCTCGCTATTCGGTCAAGAGTAACCTCCTCAGACATTGAGTACTTGCCGACTGGTTCCCTTCTCTCTGGTCCACAATTTAAAATGAGGGTCTCTATTCTATTGCGCTCATCATTCACATCAGTAACCTCTTTATAAAATATACCTGTTTGTAAAAAGATTACAATAGCTTTATTTTCTTCTTCAAACTATTAACACTAAGATTATCGAACTTCGGTATATTTATTAAGGTATCTTGTATATGTATATATATATCAACGCAAAGCTATCGGTTAAATAATCTGGCACGACAACAACAGCAACAACAAGGCCCGGCATGGCCAGGTGGTTAGGGCACTCGACTCGCAATCTGAGGGTCGCGGGTTCGAATCCCCGTCTCACCAAACTAGCTGCCTTCCCTGTAGTCTTACACTGCTAAATTAGGGACGGCTAGCGCAGATACCCCTCGTGTAGCTTTGCGCGAAATTCAAAACAAACAAGCAACAACAAAAAATATCTTTGTCGTTTTCGGTTACTCAATTATTTTCCTCTTTGAAAAATATTATTCAAAATTTTCGGTTACTAATGGTTAACTTAATTTTTTTATTCATTTCCCCGTTTGCGTCTAACATTAATTATTACAGTTTCGTTCTCTCTCTCTTCTTGGTAATCGGTGAACAATAGGATCAGGGAATCTCAGTGGTGTGAAATACACGCACACGCGCCCCTCCGCTTCGCGTTTCGTTGACATTCTCCGCGTAATAATGCAAGTTGATACTCTGTAAGATATGTCAGCAGCAACAATACTAAGTAACACATCCTAAGTGAAATACCTTAGCAGCGAAGAAAATGATGGTATTAAGTAAACAAAACTAGGAGTAAGTACATCAGTTGCGAGGATACTCGACGTGAATTAATGTAACTTAATTACGTTCTGCTTATTACGATTTGGTTGCAGTAATTAGTTTCTTCTCTCAGAAACTTTACTATGTTGATAAAAATGTTCATTTGATTAACTAACTAAATCAAACCATACAACCTTACCTGCAAACTGAATCAGTTTTAGCATTTTTTCATTCTTAATACGCCCCACAGTGGCACAGCGGTATATCTGCAGACTTACAACGCTAGAAACCGGGTTTCGATACCCGTGGTGGGCAGAGCACAGATATCCCATTGTGTAGCTTTTTGAATAACTACAAACACACAAACATTCTTAATACTAGAAATAAAGGACCTTATAACAGCTTCAACAGGAGCGTTTCACTAAAATAAACCGTAACGTTGAGTGTCAAATTAAAGATAAGTAACAAATCAGGTGTTATAAGGTCGTTAATTACTAGTATTAAAATGTTTTATATACGCCAGTATGCATTATAGCAATCAAATAATGAATTTTATCATTTTTATTTGCAGTAGTAAATTGACTTGAATCGTAAAATAAATTAACAAAATCAATATTTATACATAGTTCTAAAACGAGATTAAAGTCTAACGTCTGTTCAGAAAAGCACTAATCTGGTTATTCTATTCTTAGTGTCACTTGAGCTTATTTGAGAACACGATTGTTTCTTGGTTATTCTTTTCTTAGTGTCACTTGAGCTTATTTGAGAACACGATTGTTTCTTGGTTATTCTTTTCTTAGTGTCACTTGAGCTTATTTGAGAACACGATTGTTTCTTCT
>NW_013671682.1:0-3460 GCF_000517525.1 Limulus polyphemus
GGACTGAGTGAGAGAGTTAAAGGTAGTGGGTTTCTATGTGTATTTTAACACAGTTATTTCACTTTGAAAGAAACACTTCAACAAATAAACAACCACAGGAAGTCATACTAAAAGGTTTTTGTGTGTATATGGCCTTTGGCAAGACATGACATTATTGACAAACTCGTAATAAAATTGGCAAGGAAAATACGTTTTTAATTTTACATTTTGTTTCAATAAACATCATATATGTAAAGTATAATTGTTTTGTCTTGAATCACAAGTTGTTGTAAAGAAGTGAATGAACCAGTTTTTTATGAAAATTTGTAGGAGAACTCAGGTACCCTCCCCCCCCCACACACACATGCACATACCCCCCCCCCCAAAAAAAGAAAGAAGAAAAAAGTATGAGTTTAAATGGATAAACAATCTGATTAACAGTTCAAGTTTGGCAGCCATTTCAATTTTTACTATGTGAAGCTAATGCCAATTGAAAATGACATTTAATACTGTGTATAGCATAGGAACCTTGGCTGATCACCGTTATTCAGTAGACTTGTGTGGCAAATGATGTAAATGCATGTAATTCTGCAATTCTTGTAAAGTCAACAAAATAAATGAAGTGTAAAATGCAGGTATATTTATCACTGATATCTAAAATAGCCCTTTTAACACTCTCACTATGAAGTCGGTCAAATTGACTGACCTCGTAACCATTTTGTACTTGTTATAGTTTCCGTACTATAACTTTTAATATGCTTTGTGTATCTTCAAAAATTTGGCAGACTTTTAGTAAACATTACAAGTCTTTTGTACCCCAAAAATTAGATTTTTTAATGAAGTATTTTTACTAAAGATTTTTCCATGAATATATATAGTATTTCTATATACCTGTCTGAGTGCTTTCTACATTAAAAATACTTCCTTCATCTCAAAAATCTACATTTTATTTGTGCAATCCCTAAACCCCCCTAAATAAATTTCACGTTGTTTTTCAGTAAAACTTTATATTTATCAGGTTATTTTTCTCTACCCTTACTTTATACAAGCTCAACTGCAGGACTATGGATGACCAATGTAGATGTCTTGAATACCTATATCCATATTCATATTTCTCATCAGTCCAGATTCTATCTTTGGTTTGTCCACTACAGAGTTGTGTATCAGTTTTGTGTCTGGTCTTTTGAGCTTGCTTCAGCATCATATGTATTTTAGTAAGTGGTCAAGGCTTTTGCCAAACTTCTGCATGCTTCAGGGTTGTGTTTACACCACTACCTGGACAACTGGCTCCTGTTAACTCATTCTGAACTGCAGTCTTCTCAACACACACATCAACTGCTGACAGTAGCAGCTTGTGTTTGGTTGGGTTCTAAGGTTGGTAACATTTCCTTTTGCCTACCCACTATCTTATCCACTTGGATATATTTTTCCACAACCCCTCATTTGGGCCCATCCTTCTCCACCTATCAATTCGATACTGTTTTCAGTTCTCCATGCATTTACTGCTTTCTCAGTTTCTGCACAAAAGGCTTTATCATGTTTGAGGACCTGGGCTTCTATGGAAGCCCTTATTTTTTTGGGTTCAGTATATATGCATTCTATTCAGAGGTCTCTAAATGGCTCATGGATCTTTCTCGAGATCCCTTGAACTCCCCAATTTACTTTTCCTTCTTCCCTTACCGACTATCTGCATTGGTGGTTGAACAAGGACAACACAACAAAGGGAGTACTGCCACCTCCACCTCCTCTGGATTTACATTAAATCACAGAAGCTTCTCTCCACGGTTAGGGAGGGTTGTCCATCAGCAAGAGGATTCTGGGCAATGGTCTCAGATCATAATGTCTTACCATTTCAACATCTTAGAGATTATGGTGGTAGGACGTGCTTTGGCATTTACTTCCACTGGTACAATACCAACACGTCATGCTCCATTCCAAAATTTCCACTGTTGTGGCCTATTTTCATCATAATGGGGGCACCCATTTGTGTTCCCTTTGTGGTAGAAAATTGAACATCCTTTATTGGGCCCATATACTGCTGATAAATCACCTTGTGTGTCATGCCCTGCATGCTTTTTGCCTCCTGGCAGATCAATTTTCAAGTCTGGACCAAGTCTCATCAAGTAGTTTCTCGACCCTCAGGTTTTCAGGTGGCTATGCAATCTGTTGGGTACTCCTCATCTGGATGCTTTTGCCACCTTACTCCAACACCAACTTGGCTTATTTTTATTCTCTTCATCATCCTCAGACACTGGCAATGGATTTTCTTAGTCAGAATTGGACCAGCTGGTTCCATTTATGTTTCTTCCAGATTCGTTAACCTCCTCATCATGTGGTTATTCCAGAACAGTTGTTCCTACTCAAAACTTTGGAGGCTCTTGAGGGTTATTCATCTTTCTCCAGTTTTCTCTTCTGTCCATTTCCCGCCTTTATTTCCAGTCTGCTGTTCAATATGTGCTTTTTGTTGCTCCAATGCCATCATGGCCTCCTTTACTGATTTCTGTTTCCACATTTTCATTACCTGGCACCATTCATATGTAAGTGACCTTTCTTCTTCTACTCTTATGGATTGGGATTGTCAACTTCTTCAATTGGTCTGTTCTTCTTTTTATTCCCGAATTATGTTCCAGGTTTATTTGCTTATGATCTGGCACCCTCCCCTTTTCCTGGAGTCTCACCTCTATCATCCAATTGAGGAAACTCATAATCAGGCATGCGGCCTGCTATCCATACGTTCATCTCCCACTATCTTCATTGGGTAGCTGTTTCTTCCTCATCAGGGTACTGCCTTCTGCTTGTTCCCACCCTTCAAAATTCATTGTGGCTGTAACTAGGTAAGTTATCTTTTCTCTCCAGGGGTATGTCCTATTTAGGAATCAGGTCTCACTCAGTGGCAAGCATTGCCTGTCCAAATATGCTTCCTATATCTCAAATCTGCACTGTATAGCCACTCAATATACTTATGGCCAATAACGCATACTGTTGAGATGGGGTTTCCCACAACATCCCTCATAGGTTTTTCCTCGTAATATATTTCCTTCATTAACCCTTTTGTGAAGGTAATTTATAAAATTATGAATATCAATGTGTACTTGGACTGTGAATATTAGGACTTAAGGTAATTTATAAAATCATGAATATAAATACTTGTGCTTGGACTGTGAATACAAGGGCTTAAGGTAATTTATAAAATCATTAATATAAATATGTGCTTGGACTGTGAATACAAAGACTTAAGGTAATTTATAAAATCGTGAAGTCTTTACATGAATTAGACTTAGGACTTTGAACTGAAAGAATTTGTGATTTTTTATATTCTTTTGAATTTAAACTTGTAGTTTTAATCTCATTAATTTAGCATAATTTTATATTTAGTTCATAATAGTAATATGATTCAGTATTTAGGATGATAAACTTGTGTGATTTGTACGCAATACTACTAGTACCAGTACCACAAAAGAAATTTATAATTTTCCTTCTT
>NW_013671682.1:4402-17740 GCF_000517525.1 Limulus polyphemus
CATCAAATCTGCTAAGCTGTAGTTTGATTTTCCGCCTCTCGTTTCCATTTTTCTTTTTGTCCCACTCTCTGACACTAATTTGTTACGCCTCCAGTCGTTACTTAATTTTCCGTAAATTCGTTTCGACGAAACTTTAGCGACACAAGTCCTTTCTTAAATAAAACTGGTTTATCTTTCCGAATACAACTTTACCGATACACTTAATTTCAACAGTCGCTCTATAACAAACGCTAGAACGTCTCACATGCTCGTGCTCGACAATACTCAATTACACACTCTCTGACTGTAGTTCAATTACTCATTACATACACACTGTCCCGTCACGTTGTGACCATCTTATATATACCAGACTACCCCCAATCTAGTAATCTCCCGACAATTCACGAAGGTTCGAGAAAGAAGTGGCATGATACTAGTCACGTGACCTCGCTGACGCAACAATATATATAAAATCTAAAAAAAAAAGTTTTCATATCCTCCGCGTGCAAAATTTTTAAAAGCTTAGCAACCTTTATCAAGCAGCAACCGAGTACAAAGGTCATAACTAGAAGAGATAATTGTTTGTTTCACTTGTTTATTTACACTTCTATGTTTTATGAAAAATGGGTTTAAAAACGTATTTCAAAATAGCAATAATCTATATACATATATAATGTATGATAATTGAAATGTGACTGTATTTTACAAAATACTAGTCAAATAAAACACAGCCAAAACAAGTTACTTTTTACAGACCAAAGGTCAGTTTGATGTTATTAATATGGTAACATGAGTGCACGTGAGCCGCGTCATTGTAACTTCTGTATTGTTAGCCAGTGTCATGATATAAAATACTGTTTGGTTTAGATATTAGTGATTAATTTATATTTGTAAGTGAATACTTTATTACTTTTAAGTTTTATTATAATAAGAGTTAAAAGCAGACAATTGTAGAAGGTTTTGTTAATAACTAATTGGTGTCAAGAATATAGAAAGTGTCCAGATGACTATGTAATAAAGATATAGATAGCGTTAGATGATTGGGAAACAGCAGATGGACAGTATTAGACAGATAAAAACAAAGAGAATATAGTTGGTGTGAAGTTAAATAATGTAAAAGTGATAGGCCTAACGTTTAATATGTTAGAGTGAAACTAACAGTACAAAAAAAGATGAGGAGAATTTTATTCTGTCAAAGCGTGGTTCTAAAGTAATTGAATCAGCCTGGGTACACTTTGACAAAAGGAACAGAGGATCTTCAGGAGAAAGAAGACCAAGTGAATTACATTAACTTGCACCACAACTGTAAGTGAATCAGACAGAGAATACAAGTACGATAATAATATAGATTAATTGAATAGACCTTAGTGGACTTTTAACAAGAAGAAGAGAACTATATATAAATAGTTTTTATGATATGCCTGTAATTTCTATAGTTAGATATTTTGCGTATGAAAGCATTGTAATATTTACTGATAATCTGCCAAATTTCATTAACATTCTTATACTAATTTAAATGTTATAGCATGAAAACTATAACAAGCGCAAAATGGTTACAAGGTCGTCACATTGACCAGCCCGTATTGAAAAAGTTAATATGCCCATTTCAGACTGTACTGACCCTACCATCCCTTTAACTGAATAAATTGGGGGTGGTCTGCTTTTCAATATAGGATTGTTATGGTCACCCATTGCACAGTCTCCAGTGTTGGCATTCCTTCATACTCTCCACTGCATTTTCTCCCCCATTGTTCTTCTAGTGGGGTATGCAAGTCCATGCTACTTTCCAGTTCCAAGCTGCTGGGGTGGTGGACCTTTGAGGAATCCTCCTGAATGTGTTTGCTTCCATTTAGTAGAGAGTAGAGCAGTGGTGTTCTGCTGGTGTGTATGGCATGAGACCCACGAATCATGTGCTCCACTTCTGGGAGGTTCATGTTGCATGCAGCTTCTGTGTGGTTCTATCTTGAGGGTGAGATTGCTTATATTTTATAGATGCAATCCACTTCTGTGCAGTGGGACCTGGAGGTTGCTATTGGGCTCCAGCCTTTGTGTGGTCCTATCCAGAGGATGATTTTGCTTTGGAGTAGATTTGTAATATTGCAGTTCAACCCTTCGATTGGAACTCCTCGTCCTATCTGTGGTTCTATCTGGAGAGTGAGTTTGCTATATATTTCTAGAGCTGATCCACTTCTGTACAGTGGGACCTGGAGGGTGGTGGTGTGCTCTGGCTTCAGTGCAGTCCTATCCCGTGGATGATGTTGATAGGGGTAATTGTTCTTCACCTTGCACTCCACCTCTTGGTGTTTTCACTTCCTGAGGTTGATACTGTGCAGTGGGGTGCCAGTCTTATTGAGTTTGATGTGAAACTCCCACATGGGCACAGTATATTCTTCCATTATGCTTACCTTGAGGTGAAGAAGGGTCGGAGGTTCTATTCCCAATACCACATGGTTTTAGCCACTCTACACCTTGGAGCACTTCCATTTTCACTTTTCCCACATCTGCAGATGGTTCTTCTACTGTCTTTCTTCTATCAGATTGAGCTTGCGATACATAGTGATTCGGACTCAGACACAACCAGTTGTCTCTCCTTTTTTGGTTGTGTTCCTTCTACTTTCTGCCCGTGTATGTGACACCTCTTTCCACACTGGGCACAGAGTATACCTGGTACAGTGTGGTCTCACACGTGTGCTCCTCTCCCAGTGGGGATCACACTTCATCAAAGTTCTTCGGATGTTATCAAAGGATACTTATTTTCTGTCTCTAGCACTAGTCCCTCCACCTATTCAATGTGTGATTCTACCTATACATGTGAAAGGAAGGAATGTACTGTGTCAGAAGTTATTTTCCTATACTGAAATATATTTCTGATATGTGTTTACCTCCTTTCACACTTCCCACCGTAGTAACACACTATTAACATGTCATGTTTACCAACTATTAGAAATCCTGATGACAGAAACAATGATTTTCATTTTTTTTTTAGTATTATTGAATCCAACATTAAAGTAGTAAACCAGGTTCTTGAAGCATTGCAAATGGGGTTTATTTAAAATGGTAGTAAACAGCATCAGTTGTTACACATTAATCATTAATTAGTTATTTTGTTGATCATAAGCTGGTTGTGTAATTTTGAAAGGTAAATTTTATACTTCTTTGTAGGTTACAATGTGTCCTTAGTTTTTGACTTGGAAAATATACCAGAAGACTACCAAGATATTATTCAAAAAGCTGGTCTCTTGAAAAGAAACTGCTTTGCTTCTGTTTTTGAAAAATATTTTGAATTCCAAGAAAAGGGAGAAGAAGGGCACAAGAGAGCTGTTATACATTATAGAGATGATGAAACTATGTGAGTTTTTTGTTTTTTTTTAATTATTCCATTTTTTTTTTATCTGCTTGATGTCAATCATGAATGGAATTCTTATTTCTATAATGAAAAATCAGATTTATCCAGAAATAATGCAAAATCACTTTCAGTCTGATATCAACAGCATCTGATTAACTACCACACTTTTACTTTGGTTTTGTAAATATTTTATGTTGTATTAATATTAGTTTATTAAGATGAAAATGTAACAGTAAAACAAATTTTGATAGTTGTGTTTGTCATATGTCTTTGTTTAGAACTATGTCATAGTGAATCTTCTTTTTTTTGTAATCTTGGGTTGATAGCACTGAATGGCTGCTTTATTGGGATCTTGTCCCATATTTATAGAATTCTATATGCAAATGAAACAGATAATTTAATTGAGCCTCTTAATGTAGAGTTGTATCATTGTTAACTCTTTCTATATAGGAATACTTTTCTGTGCATGTCATGAGGTTTACTAAGTTATGTTCAAAATTTAATTAAAGTACTGTATTATCATGGTATATGAATAAAATTAGCAAACAAATGTATCCAATAATTCAAATTTTAATAATATACAAGTTACAAATTCTTCGATTTGTAAAGCAATATATAAAAAAATCCTCTGTCCCCTAGAATGAGAATTGTGACATTTGCTTTCTAGGTATCCCCTCTTCTTTAATTTATTTACCACTTCCCCGAGAAAAAAAAATGTAACATGACTTACTCATAATAACATTTTCATCGCTTAGGCAAAGCATAATATTTATAAACTTCAAAGTTATTTAGTTACAAAGTCGTAAACTAGAAAATCAGACCCTTCTTCCCACACCAACTTGTCCAAATTGCCAATAGTTTCTCTAGCTTTTAATACTATATTATTTATAACTAATAGAAATCTAAAATTTCCTTTATTTAATCTCTAAAACCTTCTAAATGCATTTCAAACCTTTTTTTTTCAGTAAAACATTATAGTTTATCTGTTATTTTTCTACCCTATCTCAAAATGGGATCGGTCAATTTGACCAACCTCGTAACCACCAAAAAAAATTGAAATAAACCTAAATTAACCTTTTTTTACTTTCTAGAATGACTTCAGATTTTAGTTACTTTTATAATAATAATAATAAAGAATAAATATGAAAAACAAGAAATAAAGTATTTACCCAATCTTCTTTTTTTCTTGCCCTCAATTGCCCAGGAGAGTTAAGCCTGATTTTTTATAGTAATGTACTTTAACAATTTTTATTTAATTAAATAATGTGTCAAAGAATATAGACTAATAACATGCAAAAAATAGACAAATTCCCTTTACTCTCAAAATTTTCCTGGCTTTCTAACTATGCAACCAGAGCCATTACAAATTCATCCAAGCTAATTGTTAACTTTCCCACGAGAATGAATCTTGTACTGTGAGTGAAATTGATGATATTCTTTTCAGAGTACAACATTATACAATACGTCCTTTGATAGATGAAAACCTTGACTTTTTATTGGTTATAGGTAAAATATAATGAAACGTAAGAGAGAACTATCGATGAATTATGAAAGAGAGAATGTGACAGGTGGGTGTGGCAGGAGGGGGCTGATTTTCTATTCAATAGCTCTGTAACCAAACAAAATTGAAGACTATAAAAATTATGGTTTGTTTGAGTGTTTTGTAGAGAGTATTTTATGTTTAATTTTATACATTTGTGAGGGGTGATGGATAGAATAGGGATGATGACATGCTAAGAGAAAATGTGTCATGTGGGTCACACAAGTGGAAATTCAGGATATTTAAGAATATGTCTTTGTAGAATTTAAAACTTAAAACTTGTATACTATTAAAATATGGATTATTAGCTAATATTTTATGCTATTCTAATTGGTATAACATAAACAGAAGGTAGTTTAATCAAATTTTGAATCTAAGACACTAAAACCTTATGTCATGCAGTAAAGGGTACCCGGGGTAATAGGGTTAAGTTTTGTCAAGAGCAAAAAAAAAAAACACCCAGGCATGTACTATTATATTTTTTGTTTTTCATGCGGATTCTTTATTTATTATTGTAAAGTAAGTAAAATGTAAAAATTAGTGACTTTTTAGGTTACATAAGGTTAGATTAGGTAACATGAATAATATTAATAAAAAATTTTCATGCAACTCCAGAGTAGCCCTTGCATTTCGTAATTCAATAGGGTAACAAGAGCTAGATATTCGCCAACTGATTTACAACTTGTATAGGGGGAATATTAGTTAGACACAGTTCAATGAGCAATAAAACAATAAAATATAAGTAGAAACACATGTATACTGTTATGAGTTTAAAGCTATTTGGGACAAGCAAATGCAGTTTCATATTACAATTTGAATTCATTCTAGAAATAAAAAATGGTAATTTAGATTTATTTCCAATATGTTACATTACCTCCTCTCTCATAAATAGCTATTCTCGTTCAGTGCTGCCCTCTATATTCAAAAATTGTTTTCACGTGCCACAAGCCTTGTGCTCTCACGTACCTTATAATCAAAAAGTTGAACTGCATCTCGCATGTAAGTCATCATGCAACATCCCTGATCAATAGGAGTGTAGTGCAGACACCTGACACTCCCTTTATTCAATCCTACCAAACTTCCACTTCTTGTTTGGTAATACTCGTGTCAAGACATTTTTTGGTTGTGCTCTTCAATCGTGTTTTTTCGTTCAACATAGTGCCATTTTTATATTAATTCCAAGGTGGATTTGTTTTGTTTTTTCTCAAAAGTTAATGGTTTTTCTGATAACTTATTTTCCCACTTTTCAATTTATTTTTCATCAAATGGTTGTGTTTGATTATTCACTGTTACACAATGAATTCCAAAGTACAAGTTACCACTTTGAAGGTCATACCTTCTACTAGCACACTCACACAGGCTACAGTTAGGGGTAACTCCTCTATGGATTTATCAGCTCTCATTCATTGTGAAATTGATCATTATAGGAGTCTACCTGCTTTTCCTGATATTGCCCCTGTTTGGTTGGACAAGATTTTGACACCCTTTTTCTTCCACCTGATCTTGCAATGTCGTCCTATGCCCCACCACGGAATCAGTTAGGCCTAATATGGCTTTTTTTAGATGTGAGTTCTCGGGTATGTTCTGTTTTATCCATTTCCCTGATTTCATATGATCCCCTTCTTTCTTACGTAATACTTCCTCCTCTCATTATTTTGTTTTTCCCCTTCTCCGAATAGTAGGGCTTGTGCAGAGCATTTTGTCTCTCAGGTGGTTGATTGTGCTAGCATGCCTCACTCTACATGGTCTTTGGGTCAGTTTGCTTTGGCCTACAATCAGACTGACTGTTTGTTTCTCGATTCTCAATGGTTGGAATCGATTTTGCCCATGTGAGGGGTGGAACCTGATCATACTGTTTGTTTATCCCATGCCCAATTTTCCCACCTTTGTCTTACTATATTAACTCTTCTTGTCTAACATCCACCTCTTTTCCAAGGCAATCCACTGATGTCCTCAGGGTTTTTTGAGGAAAAGCCTCTCCCTGATTATCTCCACATTGGCATATTTGCTTTCATCGACTCTTTTCTTACACACATAGATTCTCTGTTGTTGGGATCTCCTATGGAGGGATGCTGTTTTGTCCCAGGTATGTTTACCTCCAACTTATCTCCAGGACTTGTATATGGCCCATTTTCTACAGCGATATGTTTTCAGTAATATTCTTGCGACTTTGGAATCTCATGTGGAATCAGTGAGATAATAAATGACACTTTCTTCTTGGATCATTTGTCTCATTCAGAGCCTAGGAAAGCCCCTATTACTGTTTCCATCCTGCTCCTTCCCAGCCCTTACTACTTCCTACCTCCAAGGGTTACTCCTCTTGTGGTATTAATCGATGCAGATAGACATGTCACCAACAGTATCAGTGACTACCTGGTGAATTCCAGTTCAATGGGGACTTGCTTGACTGATTTTATTCCCCTTTCGCAACTTTACAGCACAGATCTGTGGGCTATTCGGGTATTATCTGAGGGACTTCTCATCCACTTCCTTTCCCCTCCTCCATTGTTTTGGATACCCGTATCCTTTCCATTGCCTCAGGATCCTTCCACCAGTCAATGTCTGTCCAAGCAGTACAAGATCTCTCCCAGACTGCAAACGAACCTGTCACTCATCCTTCTCCAGGTTTTTATTCCATGCTGTCTGTGTTACCCAAGAAAACCAGAGACTGGTGGCCTGTGATCAAATTTTCCCACCTCAACCAATTTTTGTTTCAACCTTGATTTACCAAGGAGTCTTTTCTCACCCTCACGTGGGCATTTGTAAATGACCAAGAAAGACTTTATGAATGTTTACCTTCATGTACCAATATCTTGTCTGTCGAGGCAATATCTTTGGTGTGTTCATCATGGGGTATTTTATCAGTTTAGAGCCCTGCCCTTCAGGCTTGCTTCAACACTGTACGTCTTTTGTCGGGTGGTCAAGGCTTTTGCCTGACATTTGCATGCTCAGGGGTTGTGCTTACATCATTACATGGACAACTGGCTCCTGGAGGCAGCTCTTGTGGGTTGATTAATCAAATTGGAAAAGTCATTCCTTATATCTACCCAATACCTTGTCCACTTGGGTGTCTTTTTCAACACTATCTCAGTCAGACCCAACCTTCTCATCTTTGATTTCATTCAATGGATCTTTCAGTTCTCCATGCCCTTACTGCTCCCTCTCTTACAGCTTGCAAGGTTCTATCGATTTTGAAGATGTGATCTTCTATGGAAGCCCTTATCCCCTTGGGTCGAATGAATATAAGGTCTCTTCAGTGGACTCTGCACGACCATTGAAATCTTGTAAGGAATACATTAGAAGCTCCTATTTTCCTTCCTCCTTCTCTTGTTGGCGATCTGCTTTGGTGGTTGGACAGGGCTCACAAGTCGGTGGGTGTTCCTCTTCCTCCCCCTCAGAGCTGAGGAGCATGAGTCGATCAGCAGGAATCTTCAGGTCAATGATCTCTGGCCATACATTGTGCTTTGGATCATTTTGTTCAGCATGCCAGGAATTGTCTGGTCATAATCCATTCTAACAATTCAATGGTGGTGGCTTCTATCAATCACCAAGGATGTACCTGTTCTCATTCCCTTTGTGGTCAAATCTTGGATCTTGTATTTTGGGCCCACATGTTCAGTATTCGTCTCCTTGTGTGCCATGTTCCAGGTGCATCTGTCTGGTTGCAGATCATCTTTTCCATCCCGACAAAGTTTATCTAACAAAGTGGTCTCTCAATCCTCCTTTTTTCCAGTGGCTATGCCTTCAGTGGGGTACTCCTCAACTGGATATGTTTGTTACATCCCTCAATACCATGTTGCCTATGTTTTGGTCTCTGGTTCCTCATCCACTTGCTTTGGCTGTCAATCCATTCAGTCAAGATTGGACTAATAAGAACCTTTATGTTTATCCTCCCATCCTTCTTCTTCCCAGGGTGGATTTGATCATCCACATTACTCAGTGTCAAGTCCTTCTGATTACTCCTTACTGGTTAATACAACCATAGTTTCTGTGGCTGCTACAGCTACAATCTCCGTCACCGGTATTTCATTTGTCCCATCTTATCCTCTGTCTTTATACTTCTTTTTTATCTGGTTCATGGCGGGGAGATTTGGCTTGTTCCATGGGGGACTCTTCTTTTTTTTAGCTTGTTTCATTTGCCCTTCCTCTAGAGATGTTTATCAACATAAGTGGAACATTTTCTGCCATTGGTCTATGGGTCAAAGGTTTTCTCCTGCTCAACCCAATGTTCCTCATTTTACAGATTTTCTCACATGACTGTTTGATCAGGGGTTTTTTGTTTCCTCAATCATGGGTTATTGGGCTGCCTTATCCCACAATTTTCGAGCTACCATAAATTTCTTCCTCTCCTACCCTTTCCCTATTCCTTAAGACTTATTTCCTTCTCCTATTGGTCTGTAGTTTTTACCTCTCCTACCCATTCCCTATTGTTGCATTCCTTCTGGATTCACCATCCACCTCAGCATGTAATCCTTCTGGTTTGGGATGTCAATGTAATTTTTCATTGCCTTACTCTACCTATGTTTGAACCTTTGTTCTTGTGCTTGATTTTTCGATGTTGATTCCCAGTGGCTGGGTTTTGGATTCAGAGCTGAATCAATCAACATAAGTTCTCACACATGTATTATAAATGTCTCTGTTCCTCAGTCAATTATACTCTTGTTCCTTCCTCTCATGATTTTTATTTACCGAGGACGTTATTGCACTGGGGGCAGTTCCTGTAAAATGGTTTTGAGTTGTTTAATTTCCAATTGAAAGACATCTGTGTTAAGCCAATCGCTCTGTTCTCAGGTTCCTGGATTGGTCACACAATTTATCACATTGCTCTCATGCATCTCATTCACAAATTGGGGGTTCAGGATTCCCTCCATTCTTCTGAACTTGAGGTGAAGATGGTATGATCCTCTTTCCTACCCCCCACCAGATGGTTGGGCTTTGGATTATAGTTGACTTGCTACTGTTGTGGATGTTGGTTCCTGGAGGCTGGGTTTTGGATGCAGTTGACTTACCGTGTATGGTCCGTCACACCCTAGCCACTCTACACCTAGTTGCACATCCTTTATATTTCACTCATGTTATTGTACTCTATGAGATTGAGACTGTTCTCTCCCATTTGAATGTGCTCCTCCCATTTTCTGGCCATGTCTGCGACACCTCTTTCCACACTGGGCGAAGAGTATACTTGGTACAGAAGTGGTGCAGTCTCATATGTATGATCCCCTAATGTGAGGATCTAGTCTTTTAGGGTATTCTTCAGATGTTTTCAAGTGATGCTTCTTTGTTTTTACATCGTACCAGTCCTTCTACTTATTCACTGTGAGATTTTAGCTATTTATGTATGTTAGTAGAGGTAATGTACTGTATCGGAAGTTATAATTTTTCTATACTGAAAATATGTTTCTGATAGGTACTTACCTCCTCTCCCCTTCTTCCCTACTGAAAACCAGTGCTTCCATTTTCTGCCAAAACTCGAAGTGATAGTTCGGTAGAATCAAATATAGAAGGAGTCTCATGTATCAGGAGGGTGTGTCACACTATTATTGGTGTAGGGTTGTTGCATGATGATTTACATGGAAGATGCAGTGGAACCATTTGATTGTAAGGTACGTTGGAGCTCAAGGCTTGTAGCATGCAAACAAAAAATTTGCATATAGAGGGCAGCACTGAAAGAGAATAGTCATTTACGCGAGAGGAAGTAAATACCTATCGGAAATATATTGTCAGTATAGGAAAATTATAACTTACCATCTTTTTTATGGTGGTTACATGGTTGATCAAATTAACCAAACTTGTATAGAGTTAGGGTAGAGAAATTGACATATAAAGTTAAATTACATAAAAGTTTATTCAAAAGTTACAAATCAAGATAACATACATACAAAAGGAGAATCAATGTATGGATAAACAATATCAAATTTGTAAGTTATGCACTGAGAAGTATACGTACAGTTGTATGCAAATCATATTTAGATGCAAAAATTAAAACGTAGTGAAAGCTACACTGAGATACTATATTCACATCAGTTTATATATCAAGAACATACATAACTATGACTCTCTTAAGGTAGCCAAATGCCTCGTCATCTAATTAGTGACGAGCATGAATGGATTAATGAGATTCCCACTGTCCCTATCTACTATCTAAAAGAATAGAATAAAAGAATTAACAATAGACAGGTCAACAAGTCGGTTGGTGTAAAAAGAAAAACAAAGCAAAAAAAGTGATATAAACATTAAACCTATACTAAAGAAATTTTAGATTTTAAGAAAGTGAAAGAAGAAGGAAATAAAAGGAATCAGATTGAGTTTTACTTTTCTTTCTAATCATAATATGTTGACTAGATTTGGTAGAAAGAAATGTTAACTTCTTTGAAGAGTCTTCAAAAGTATGGTACTTTTTAAAGTGCCTTACACAGTGATGAACCTTGCACTGCTTACAAGTCAACTTAATTAGACCTGTGTGGAGGCACAATCTGCACCTTTTTTTCTTCTTCAGCAAATGCTGGGAAATGCTTCCCAGGTGAGAGCCATTCCTATGCATCTGCCAGAACTGGTGAATGGATACTTGACAAACATGAAGGCCCTCCTCTACTTTCAATTGGAGGTTTCACAAGAGATTCCAATAATTGTAAATGGAAGTCCGTCTGTTTGTACTTGCTATTTTTAGTTACCTGTTTGAAAAGAATAAAAGAATTAACAATAGACAGGTCAACAAGTCTAAAGAAAAGCTTCTTATACCATTTGACAGTTTTACGTGGAATGGAATAATAGCTAAAAAATTGATCATTAAGATCAACCCCTCCCATAAACTTGTTGTAATCCAAGATTAGCTGTGGCTTGCTAATCATGTCACCCTGTCTTCTTGTCATTTCCTTTACTGTAGCATTATGCATTGTAGAAAGAGCATAAACATCTCTTTTATCAGTCCACTTCACAGCAGTCATTGAGCTACAGTTGAAAAACTGTGACTCTTCCCCTTTTTAACTTACCTGGAAACATGTCTTGGAAGTGGGTCCTGTCCTTCCTACAAGTGCCACAAGCATAAGTACCAAGTGAAAGCAACTTAACAAACAGAGTTGGGGAAGTATAAAAGTTATCAGTAAAAAGAGAGTGTCCCTTTCCAAGGTACTTTTCAATCAGAGTCATTACAACTGTGCTAGCTAAGCCCTTGGAAGGTACAGATCCCTCTTTACCAGAGTATATTCTAAAATTTAAACAGTATCCAGTCACAGCTTCTGCCAGAACCCAAAGCTTGATTCCCCACTTGGTAGGCTTGCTAGATAGATATTGCTTGAAAGAAATTCTGC
Organism: Limulus polyphemus; assembly: GCF_000517525.1. NCBI lineage: Eukaryota > Metazoa > Arthropoda > Merostomata > Xiphosura > Limulidae > Limulus > Limulus polyphemus. The sequence continues at coordinate 16,575 of NW_013671682.1, forward strand.
CTTTTGTTCCCAACATTTACTCATCAATAGAAAGTTCTCTAGAAGGGTTGTAGTGAGCTGTAAAAGCTGTTAGTAGATGATCAAGCACAGGTCTGACTGCATAGTTTATCATGCTTAGGATCAGTTTTAGGTAGATTATTAGTATTGTCATTGAAATGAAAGAAGTGAGCAATAGTTAGGAATTTTTCTCTGGAAACTATTGAAGAAAACCAGGGAAACTGAAGTGAATGAACCAGTAATCTGTAATAGATGGTAAGCAAGTTGTACCCATAGAAATAGTTAAACCAATAAAACATCACTATATTTCAGCAGTTTCCTTTTCTTTCTGACATTGTTGGTTAGGTGTTCCCCTTGCTGGTGTGCAAATCTATTTGTTTCTTCAACAATTTTGGTAACAATGTTGAGAGAAAAAAAAGTTGAAAAAAATCAAGAGGAGTCTAACACCTACTTGCTTGATGGGAAACAGGCTCTCCTCAGATGAAGTCCCCCAACAATCTGGGCTGCTCATCTTTGAGAACTTCCCATTTCCATTCTGCACCACAGGCCAGGGGCTTTTCTTGTGTCTTCTTGCCTCTGGCCATTTTGGAAGTTGATATAGTGCTGGTTATGGGTAGATCACTAGCCTCAGATTGTTGGTGGTCATAAGGAGAGTCTTCTTCCATTGAAGGTAAGTCAGGCTCCTCAAACAAATTTGAGTCCAGCAAAGCTGGCTCTTCCTCCTCTCCATCTTGATTTGTGGGTTCTTCAAGCTCGAAAAGAGACTCTTCTTCTGAGGAAGAAGTGAAAAAACAATTTCAGAGCCTCATCTAATGAAATATTTTTTTTCTTTCTGAGTAGAGAAATATCTTCCATCTAAGAAAATTAATATGCTGTTAATATTCAGTTGACATAATGAAAACATGATATATATACATTTGAATTATTGAGCTTTGACTTTAAGAATACATTTAAATCACAAAATATAGTAAAAACTAATTCATATGATGTACAACTAATGAATCTGATTTAATTTATCATCAAAAGTAAGAAATACACCATGGAAATTTACAAATTATGTGTTATATAAAAAATCATACATCTTACTTTATGGGATATCCAAGTGTGTGTTGGGAGATACTTCAGTCTACCTCTTTATTCTTGATATCCAGGAAACTAAAAATAAATGC
>NW_013671682.1:18740-47693 GCF_000517525.1 Limulus polyphemus
GTAAAAACTAATTCATATGACGTACAACTAATGAATATGATTTACATATTTATCATCAAAAGTAAGAAATACACCATGGAAATTTACTAATGTGTTATATAAAAAAAGCATACATCTTACTTTATGTGATATCCAAATATGTGTTGGGAGATACTTCAGTTTCTCTCTCTATTTTTGATATCCAGGAAACTAAAAATAAATGCAAGAACAAGTGAAAACAATAAAGCCCATACTTTGGATGTGAAACAGACTAAACACATTCATCTCAATAATACAAGGAAAGCTGTGACATTCTCACAGTTGGGGTGCTAATACACTGAAGGGCTTAAGTTTCAAATTCCAACATACATCTTGCCTATAATGAGAGGAATGTGACCAGACTAATATGGTGTCTGTATCATATGGTAATCTCTTCTAACAGGATGTATCAAGTAACTAGGATCAGGCGGTGTTATTGAAACCATCTGTATTGTAAGCTATTACCACTCACTAGTAGTGGCAATTAGGTTTCTCGGTGTAGTGAAAATGTTGAAATAAACTTGGTTGAAAGTTCAAAGAAATGATATTCAAGTACCGAAAAGCTTTCTTACTATCATATCTACAGTAATGTTCAAATGCGGCCCCGCTGGGCTGAATGAGAGTGACCACCAACAGGGGTGAGATAGTTTATGGTACAACGTACAAAGTTCACGCTGCTAACCCCGTGGTTTACTCAACACCATAAGCAAAAGTACAGCTGCAATGAAACATAAACTTGAAATAAATACTCATTTATTGTTTAGGTTTATTTACAAATATTATTTTCGGGTCTTGTATATTACTTGAAACCATAAGGAGAGTACGTGATTATTAAAAAAATTAAAAATAGATAAAATTTGCATTTTATGGAAGATACAAATTTTTGGGGATTTCAAAATAATGTACCAAAACAGAAAAAGTAATAAGTTCAAATCTGAAACAAATATAAATATCATAATCATTTCTTATAAATACCATTTCCTAATGTAATTTTCCAAGATATTAAAGATCATAATGCAAAAATAAATAACTTTATCAAAGTAACGGGCTTTATGTTTCTTAAACTATGTGCATTTATGAAAGTACTTGTGAAGTTTCAAACAATTTCATCCACTAGTTTTATTGTTGGAATGACATATAGCAAGACTTGCGTTGATTACTAAGAAAATTAGTAGCCGGTGGTCATTGGGTTAAAATTGTCTGTGAATTCATTCCATGGTACTGTATTTTCCACAGGGTAAATAAATTAATATTTGATGCAAAATTCTTATCATTGCTATAAGTGTAGCTACCAGTTTGACAGACAATTTTAATTTCATTCCTTTAGTTGCACACTCAATCCTTTTTTGACCGCTCCTGTTTTTCACACCTAAGGTGTTTTTATTAGAAAAAGACTTCTCCAATCTAATAATGCAATAATTCACTACCCTTGTACTGTCCAAAATTGTTTTGAAAATGAAATACAGTGATTTTAGTCATTTTTCTTTGCCAACACAATTGCTGGATCTCAACCTGTTTCAACACATTTGTTACATTTTCAGTACCAACTCATGTCAGTAGGAGAATATCACAAAATATTTGTTTAGTAAAGTAATTTAATGTGAATTTGGAAAATGAAATTTACTAATTAAGTAATTGTAACTTTTTTGTAGTGTTATAGTAGATTTATTCAAATAGTAAATTTATTTTTTAAAACAAGACTTCTGGCTGTTTTTATTCCATGCTTGTTATAAGTTCCATTGAATGATAATTGAGCTTATATAATAATTAATATTTTTTTTAGTAAATCCTGTTACAAATAGTATTTATATTGCCAGTCATTGGAAATTTTCCAAGGTTGCTAACTTGGGGAAACTTAAGTGAGAATCACAGTGCCAGAATGCATGGAATAGTACAAACATTTATTTAAAAGTTATAAAAATAGCATTTACAGATTTGTTGCTCATTAATTATTAAAATCATTTCTAACATTTACTTTATTACTTCTTTTTGTAAACACTTGTTTGATCAGATACATTACTTTTACATTATCTTTTAGTTCCTTATAACATTGTTAATTACATTATGCAAGTTCAAATCATAGATAGTTTACTTATGGAAGAACTGAACCTTGTTCCACTGTGGTAACTTGGGGCATAGAAAGACTGGAAACAGGTGTTGCAGGATGTCTAGCAGAAGGAGCACATAAATTAAGGGGAATTTATGCTAACTTAGATGCTAATTAACTTGCATACTCCTCTCTCCATGGGCATCTTTTACTGAGCATGTCTCTATGTTTTTCGTGAGTTACATTAAAAATTTAATTAAACTACTTTTTGTTCAAGTTATAACCAATTGGTATAGCATAAAATCATAGCTAATAATTCATATTTTGATAGTATATAAGGTTTTAGTTCTTAATTTTTAAGGCAATAATTTTAAAACTCCTGAATTTCCCCTAGTATGAGAATTGTGACAATTGCTTTCCAGGCATCCCCTCTTCCCTAATTTATTTACTACCCCTCCAAGAAGTAAGAAATGTTGTCATTGCTCAAGCAAAGTGTGATTTTCATAGCCTTCAATTTTGTTTGGTTACAGAGCCATCAAATAGAAAATCAGACCCGTCTTGCCACAACTGCCTGTCACATCCTCTCTTTTAGGAACTGTCAATAGTTCTCTCTTATATTTAGTACTATATTATTTACAATACTGTGCAAAAGTGTTAGAACAAGATAATATTTTGTCATTCTTTCCATTTTATTTGGCTAATTCTTCCATACCATTTCAGAATGTAAATTGCAACATATGGCAATGTTTCACCGATCCCTGTTGACAATTGAATGAGCCATAGTGAGAATACTTATCATTCTTTCGAATTCCCATATACTTGTACCAGGAGCATGTCATAAGTGTTTTATTTGAATGAACATACTGATCAAATTTAGGGTCTGAAATAACTGTCATGGTGCCCCATGCAGTGTCTTAACTAGTATGGAGCTATCATATGGTACTGGTATATGCTAGAAGAAATCAATTTAATAGCACTCCACAAATAGACCTTGATAAAAACAGTGTTTAACACTGTATATTAAGTCTTGTTGTCATGCTATGGCCCAAAAAAGCATAGAGAATTGTCAGTAGAGCACAGAGTTTTCATAAAAGCTTTACGTAATGCTGGTTGAACTCTCCGACAAATTGCTACAGACTTGAAATGCTCCCCAAATACTGTAAAGTACACCCTAGATCATGAAACTGAGACAGGTAAATTTGAAAATAGGAAAGGAAGAGGCAGAATGCCTACATTTAATGATACTGTTGTTAAGTATATTTGTTTATGTAGCCTATGGGACAGAAGGAAGATTGCCACTGATCTCATGCATGAGATAAACGACCATGTACCAAATGACAGAAAAGTGTCCAGATCTACGGTATCAAGAAGACTCAACAAGAATAGAATACTTAGTTGTGTAGCAGTTAAAAAATTTGCTAAGAAAGTGCAAAAATTGGACTGTTGATGATTGGAGAAGGGTGAGTCCAAGTTTGAAATATTTGGTTCAAAGCATAGGTTGTATGTCCAGTGGAAGAAAGGTGAAAGATACTTACCTCAATGCATAGCACATACCATGAAGCATGGGGGAGGCACTGTGATGGTTTGGGGGTGTTTTACGGCTGAGGTGACAGGAGATATTTGCAAAATAGATGGAATAATGGATCAGTGCAAGTACCATCAGATACTGATCCATCATGGTATACCCAGTGGTTTGTGTATTATTGGTAAAGGATTCTACTATCAAGAAGATAATGACTCCAAACACTCATCCAACCTATGCAGAAATTACTTAGCTGAGATAAAAGCTGCTGGAGTCATTCAAATGATGCAATGGCCCCCACAAAGCCCCAATCTCAACCCAATTGAGCAGATCTGGGATTTGATAGATCAAAAACTTGACAAATCAAAAGTTACTTCCAAAAAACTTTATGGGAGTGTTTTAGAAACATTTGGAGTAAAATCTCAAAGGATATTTTGATTAAATATGTTGCAACAATGCCTGAAAGACTGTCTGCAGCTATTAAAGCAAAAGTGGGACACATAAAATATTAACTGTTTGCTAAACTCAAGCACTTCTACTGAGTTTCTGTTGTACTGAATATGAAGATTAATAACAATTTTGATGTTTCGCCTATGATTTACCTTCTATTGTTCTTTGAAAGTAGCCTGAAATCTAATTTTTGACTTTGTCCTAATACTTTTGCACAGTACTGTATAAACAGTAGAAAGCCAAGTGTTTCCTCTATCAATTGATGTATTATATTATGTTGTTTTTCTCTTTTATTACAAACTTCATTCTTACAGGAAACACATCGACTAGCTTGGATGAACTTGTAACGGCTCTTTTCACATAGTTAGAAAGCCAGAAAAATTGGGATAGTTATGGAACATTGTCAGTTTTTTGCATGTTATTATTCTATGTTCTTTGATGCATTATTTAATTAATTAAAAATCATTTAGTGCAGTACTACCATTAGTATATAAAACCAACAAAAAAATCTAAATCATCCTTTTTTTTTCTTTCTAGAATGACTTCAAATTGTAACATGAAACTACATTTGCTATTCCTAAATAGCTTTTAACTCATAACAGTATACATGTGTTTATACCTAAATTTTATTGTTTTATTGCTCTTTGAACCATGTCTAACTAATAATCCCGCAATACAAGTTGTAATTCACTGAGTGAATTTGTAGTTCCTATTACCATATGGTAATTTATAATGATAGTTTTTACTTGTAGCTGACCCAGCTGTTTAACATATTTTTTTCTCTGACTAATTTAGGATGATAATTAGGTATGTGTTGTCCTCAACAAAGATGTTTGGGTACATGCATGCTTCGTTCATACTTCTAATCCTCATTTCTCTAGATCAATCTATAATTTTGGGAATGCTTCTGTTGATTGTATTTGGTCTGTGTTATTAACGAAAAATGAAACATCAGTGTTATGTTGGCAGGTTTTCCCAAGAGGTTTTTTGCTATTTACATTAAATTATTAATGACAGACTTCAGCATTACATGTATAATTAGACTAGTGTTCTATTGGATATACAAGACTGTTTAGTGTAAGTTATTATTTAGTTCTTTTAGTGATCTAATATTTAATAATTATTTAGTTTTCATAAAAAGAGTGTTAAAAGTTGATTATTTAAAAGCAATAGTTATGACAAATTTCGTTATGCAACTCGGTAAGAGTTGTACATTGAGTGTGTAGTTCAAATATTATAGTAATATTGATGTCATCTTTCTCGAAACCTCTAAGTTTTCTCCCTATGTGAGATTGTTACATCATAGCATCTCTTAGCTTGTAGAAAGTTTAAGGCCTCGGTTGGGCAAGGTATATGTAGGCAGCCAAGTGAGTGCAAGTCCATAAAAGTTCAGTCAGAAGAAAAGTAAGTCAGAAAATGTTAAGTTAGCTGGCATGTAAGTGATTAGCCTTAGTGGGTGATTTATGTAGTGTTTCACAGCTGTATTGCAACAACAGAGAAAGGAAAAATAGTTTTTCTCATCAATTGAGTTCTAAAGTAACTGAACCAACCTGTATGTACTTTTGATGAAAAAAAAGACAGTTATTTGAAGTTCTGGATACAAGTGTGGTAACCAAAAAAATTTAGTGAAAATGAAGTTAGACTGCGTGATTGTTAGTTTAGCTGTAATGAGCAATTTTGTAAAGTGAGTTTCACAATTTAGCAGAGATGTGGTACATAGTCTTCAATTTTTAGTTTATTTGTTTTTTTGGTTCATTTTTATGTTTGTGTTGTAAATCTCAGATATTTTGTGTTTAAAATGGATTGTCAGTATTTATTTGTTAACCTTCCTTAGTCATTGAAGTGGTACACTGGGATGTGGGGCCAATTAGAGGGTGGGCCATTTGGCCCAGGCCTCAAGCTCAAAGGGACATCAAATTTAGACACTTCTTATTTTTTGCATTTGTTAAGTGCCTCCCAATCAGACCAAAATGTGACACACTCTCAGCTTAGAGCTGCAAATTATATATACAAATTAAATATTTAAATTATGTTTCACTTTTATTTTGAGCTAATGAATGTCTTGTTTTGTTTTCATGTGTCATAATTGTTTTTATTATTATAGCCAGGGTCCTCAAAATATAGAAATGGCCCAGGCTTGTCTGAACCATTGAGAGAGCCTGCTGGGATGCCTAAATAATACAGAAATGTTCTGATATTTATTGATGCAGGTTCATAGGTTGGAACGGTATATAATATGTGAATGCAAGTTTAAAAAATTTTTCTTAATGTAGATATAGTAATAAATATCGATTATTTTATATGCTTTAGGATACATGAATTGTCATTTTCTGTATTTGTTTCTTCTGTAGGCTAACTTAGGTTATGGTATTGTGTGTGATTTGTCTTCACCCTTAGAATTTCTCTAATCAAATTAGGTACGTAGAAGCTCTACCAGATCGAGTTACTGTTGTGTTTAGCACAATCTTCAGAGATGAAGATGACATCATCATTGGCAAAGTTTTCATGCAGGCATGTATTCATTATGTTTTATTAAAGTTATAAACAGTTTTCACTACCATTGTGTAATAAGGTCTTTCTAGACTAAATACCCAAGTCAATTTATTAAAATGTCCACAGATTCTACCAAAATTGTTATTAACCAAACCATATTTTTAAAAGTATTTAAGGTAAGATATATATTTAAGAGTATTGTTAAAATGGGTTGTTTGACAAATATTGTATGTAAATTCATTTTAAATTAAAATTTTTAAAAACTTTTTATTTGTAATTTTAACACTGACAGTGAGGTTTTTATTGTCATTGAATTCATTTGTTTTTCATCCTTTAATGACAGTTAGGCCAGGTTGTTTCAAGAGTGGATTTTGCTGGGTTCAATAGACATGGGACTTAGTGTGGCTGTTGGAATAAATTAATTTTGCCATGCCACATCCTGTTAGATGTGTTAATTGAAATAATTGTGATTGACTCTAATTACTAGAAAATTTGCTCATTATAACATAGTTTAAGCATAAAAAATGAGGGGGAAAAAGGTTGCTCTTTAATGTTTTAGGTGTGAGTGAAAGATTTGGTTATACTGATTTTTGCTCTGCCTTATGTTAGAAGCTAGTGGATAGAAGTTAGTTACTACAGGTCAGACATGAGTCACAGCTGTGGTCTTTTGTAGATTTACATTTCAATCATAATAATCCTCATAGCAGTGGTGACATTTGTACTCAAGCACAAGTAGAGACCATATGGAATAAGTAATAAGAAAACCCAAGAGTCTAATTACATAAAATTAGTTTTATTATGTCCTGATGAAAGGCTAGTTTGCTCCTTGTTACAGAATTCTTATAGCTTTTGGACACATTTTTTTAAGAGGATGCTTGGAGTGGTGGAATGTTTTTTATATTGTATTACATAAAAAATACTTAGTGCTTTGTAATTTGAACAATTCAGTCTTGTTATATCTGCATTTTAGACATGCAATGCTGTTATTTTTTGTATTTTAATAAGATTTTCTGCATGTATAACAGAATTTGCATAAATGTGACTTCTGAGTTATAGAACTTTAGATTTAAAAATGTTGCTACCATAGGCTAATATAAACAAAAAATTGCTATGTGTACTAGAAATTCATTTAAAAAACTGTGTTTAAACCTGTTATATAATTTATTAAGAATTAATCAAATGTGTACAGAAACACGTAAAAGATAATCTAAATTTTATCTAAAAACAAAGTCAAAAATTTGTTGTTGATAAAACTTTTTACCCTTTATCTTATTTCCTCTATCATAACACTGACTGCAGCCAAATCATTAATGAATGTTGAAATGAAAAGTTGAAAAATTTGAAGTAAAATAATACCTTTTTTTTTCCTAGAGTGAATGCAGATTGTAACAGACAATAACAGTTACTTATCCTAACAGACTCAGCTTCTAATTTTTTTTTAATTTAAAGTTTTACTACTGTACTTTTGGACCTTTAAGGTAAGAAAACATGAACGTATAACAGATAGAAATTAAATATTGAGTTGTATTTTACACATGTGGATTTTTCATGGCTAGAGACTTCAATATTTGCAGTAGCAACAAATTTTACAGTGGTAGAGCTCAATGTTACTATGAGATTAAAGGCACTCACATACAACAAGATTGCCTCGCTTTCTGATGGTCTGGTCATTTTAAATTTTATTTAATTTTGTTACCTAATAAGTTTCTAATTTTTTTCATTTTAGGTTTTTTGAGAAATATATACTGCAATAAATAAAAAATAAGTATAGAAAAGATGTAACCCTTATTTAAGTGTTGAGACCATTTGCACATGGATGCCTTGGATCATTAACCCTAATTTTTCTCACAGTGTTGTTTGACCAAAACATAATTCATATTGTTTTAAATATGCATTTTAGAATACAAAAAATATATCAGGCACTTTAATAAAATGTCCAGAAACTACTGTGATTTGCCTCACTTTCAAACTAAGCTATAAATAGGTTCAAAAGTTCTGTTACTGCTAGGAGCATTGACTTTACTCAACACAAACCAAAATTGTCTGCTGTATTTTACTGTCAAGTATAAAGAAGTAATCTTAAGATTACTTGAGTGTTATTGCTATTTCTGTTGACTATAAGCATATCCATCAGATAATTAGACATGTAAATAATTAGCTTGAAGTGCATGAAAATATAGGAGAGGCTTTTCTACTTGGTTTAACAAAAAATAATATATATATATATATTCAAAACAAGTCAAACGTATGTACAAAAATTCTTTACACTACAGGATATCGCAGTTGTATCTAAAACTCTAAATAATTCTCTTTTCTTGTCAAAAGTCCACTCAAGCTGATTCAGTTACTTTAGAATCTAATTGACAAGAAGAACTATGTTTCTTACTGTACAATCTGTGATAGATTCACTTACGTTATCCTGTGAATTACCACAGATGTATCTCGAAATTTAAATTATTGTCTCCTTTTCATCAAAGTCCACACAGAGGGGTTCAGTTGCTTTTGAACACTCTTTGACAAGACAACTTATTATCCTTATCTCTGTTAAGCTTTGAAACTTACTTTAAGATATTGTCCGTTACGGCTAACCACATGCATGCTGGCCAACTACACATTTTCTAAGTTTTCTCTGACTGAACTTTCACTTCACTTTTCTCTACTTCTTAACTCACGAGCCAACTATATATAGATATATACCTTGTTCAATGAGGCATCGAATTTTCGACAAACTACGCAATGCGATGACTTAACAATACTCAGTTAAGGTAACTAGTATGCTTGCTCTGCTTTACAGTGTGTTATAATATAAAAGTAAAGTTATTGCATGCGAGTAGAAATAGAACTGTATGTGCCAAGGCATTGTAATGAGTGTGATACTTTGAGCAACTTAAATAGTGTTAAAAGTTTGATACAATTATAGATGTTTGTTACAAGTTAACTTTTACATAGTCTGTTGAAGTTTACAGCTTTAATTAATGTGACCTTGAGTTATTCACACAGTTCATACACATGTTGTTAGAAGGCCAGTGTTATTTGTCATTCCAGTTCTACATGTGTTACTTTTTGGATGAATTACATTATTTTTACAATAAAGACAATACACACCCAGATATGGAATGAGGCACTCCTCATACCCTAAGTATCTGGAATGTGAAATTTACAGAAACAGAATGAATAACTTGACAATAAAACGTTGAAAAAGGCTTCTTAACTTTCTCAGTGCAGGCTCAGGCAGTCTTTCAGTTAATATTACAAGTCTTTCACATACAAGAAATCATATTTTGTAGCCAATGACAATAAACTGCTTATCAGAATTTGATGTTGTAAAATGTCGGCAGCAGTAACAAAATGCAGCTTTTTTTCTCCGTACAAAATTCCAACCATTCTCTTCCATTCTACCAGGTGACAGGGTCAAACTAACAGGAGTGTGTGTATACATCTTTATAGACAGCAAAAGCTAATATTTTGTGATTTTAGACAAATGTCAAAGCAACACAGTGTAAGTTCTGAGATTTGAAACACATTCGATGAAAGCATGTGTGTCAAGCCGGGAGGTGATACATTTTAAATAATTCAACCAGCATGATGTGGGTCTTCTTTATCATAATGATTTAAAGTTGTCATTTCTTTTTCTTTTTTTTTAAGATTTAAAGATTCCTCTCTTTACAAGGAATTACAACTATGAACAGACAAAAGAACTTGCAGCGATGTCTGTCTTGCAGCACTGGTCGTTTCTCAAGTTCACGCCAAGATAAAAACATTTAACTTTTATTTTTATTATTGTACCTTCCAAATGTGGAATGACCTACAGTTTATTTATGGAAAGGTTGATTTGGGGTGTGGATTCATTCACAGCACAACAGAGCCACGTACAATAATGTGTACAGCAGGGGTTCCCAGACTTTTGGCAATCACAGACCAGTAAAATTTCAAAATTATTTTTGGTGAAAAGGACTTACACAACTTTTAGTCATCAAATATTGAAAAATAAATAAGTGCTTTCAACAGCCAAGACATGTTGTGGACTGGTAGAAGTTAATTCAAGGACCAGTGTTTTGGAAATACTGGTGTACAGTACAGCTAACCCTGTAACACACAATTTGTGTACAAGGTGAAGTTAGTACATGGATGCTCTGTGAACGACAAACAATCGCACCACATACACACTGAGTTTATGCATTACGGTACATATACTGATACTTCTCAGTATACACCATGTGCGTGTAGCCTACATTACATTACATGGAGGCTTAGAATCAGGCCGGATTATTAATGAAAACTTTCTAATGTTGTCACTTTATTTTACCATTGGTTGGAATACTTCATTTGATTTAGAAAGTGATTTAGTTCAAAATGTGTAGATTAATAACAAAGACTGAACTTATGGCTGAAGTGAAAGATGAATTTAGGCAATCAACCTCAAAAATTTGTCTCTACAATGGTCACATAACATTATGTATTGATCATATACTAGCTGCAAGGTCAGTTCCCATTTTTATTTTTCACCCGTTCAAATAAAATAGAGAAAGATATTGAGAAAGATATTGTGATTTTTCTGTGTGTAGGACATTTATTGATAGCTTTAACCATTTCAAATGTAATGAAGCTTCAAAGTATATTCTCAGTAGTCTTTACAATTTTTAAGGCTAAACTGTCAACAATGAAACACAATGACATCTTCAACTTTACATAATCGTAATAGGGCTGATTTAGCACTATAATAATCAGCAATTGGTCATTTCCAATTGTGATATGATCAGTAAAAACAGTATAGTTTTACTATATGTTTTTGTTGCCTAGCAAAATGTCCAATGTGTTTTTAACTTCCTTAGAAATGTTTGTGTTTCTATCTGAATTTTAATAAATCTTAAAACTCCTTTATGTACTTTGAAATATTGTGTACTTCATTCTTGCTTCTACATGTATTATAGATGTAATTTATATAATGTTTATTGGAGTTTCAATTAGTGAGCTTTATTGTGAGATGATTTCAAAAGTCATTAGTAATTTCATTTTCTTGTAAGGTAAATTCTAACATTAAAAGAAATATTTAATGTTTGTGAACTTTTTCCTTACACAATGTTTTTTAGCATTATGTTTTATTGAGTTACCATGTATACACCCAACCAAACTCCAATTATGGAATGATAAACAAATCAAACATTTTTCTTGTGGTGCTCCTTGTTAGTGTCAATTATAAAATTATAGAAAATATTCTTTATATCAATGGTTGCTAAAGTATATGCTTCAATGTTTTGTGCTTTTGATATATATATATATATATATATATATATATAATTTAATGGATCTTGTAGGCTTGATCCATTGAGTATTTATGTGGTGAAATATTAGGTTTTCCAGGTTGTTCAGTTAGTACCTGTTAGACCAGTTTGTTATATTTTATGACAGACTTTTAAAGAACTTACAAACATTTTTAGGTTTTTAGCTTTATTTTATGGTTGTATTCAGTATTTAGAAAACAATTTTGTAAGTCCTTGTTTATTACATACTGTTGTTGCTATAATTAAAAATTACATTATGATGCTATTTCTAATAATGTCGTAAACAATTTTCTCTAGTGTAACAAACATAAATTATGGTGATGTGTATTAAGAACATTTGAGCATTAGCAAATATTGCTTTTATTTTAATTTTGGAATGAACTTTATTTGGATTTTATAGTTTCAGATTACATTCAAAATGCAGTTTTGATTATTTGTAAATGGTATCAAAGCTCAAGTTCTAAGTACCTTTAAATAAATTTACTTTGGTAGTATAAAAATATACATTATTTTTCCTATAAATTTTCAGTGAAGCTTTTTAAAAACTGTTTAGTTTGACACATTTGTCAATTTAAATCAGATGGCATAAAGATGTTTTGTTGACATGCTAAGTGTGTATAAATGAAAGTTCGAATAACAAAACTGTTAAAAAATTTGGGTGGTAGATCATATACAATAGGTGGGCAAAATATTGTAAATTTAGGTGCATGTAATTTATCCTGTTATATGATAAAATGTAGTTGCTAAAAACACAGTTCACATCATGAAATCTGAGTTTTTCAGACCCATAATATTTGTTTATTTAAATCTGATCCATCTTTTTGCTATAGAATGTAAGTACTTTCAAACCCTATGTTTCCTGCTGATTGTCAAAAACAAACAATGTTTTTAACAGATATTCTATTGTAATATAAATTATTCATATTCTGAATATTTGTGCTAAAATAATTTAATTATATTGAGGTTTATCTCAAACTAGGCCAATTAAAGATATTTGATATGTTATACATACTTCTTTATGGAAATCTCTCCCACTCCTTGTTGCAACAGAGTATTAAAATTTTTCAGGTACTTTAAATATTTTACATGATCATGAAATAAAATGTTGTACAGGAATCTATTATTCCACAAACAGCTCTCTCAAAACTTCATATTGTTTGTAAGTTATGCGGGTATCTCTTAAAAAACAAAAGATCATATGTAATCTCTTGTAATCTCATATATAATGTCTGTGACTCAATTTTTCATATATATATATTACTATTTGTTAATTGTTGCTATTGATGGTTAATCAGACTTTATAAGAACAGGTCTGCAGCTATCAACAGTAATGCTCAATCTTGAGGGCACTATTGACTAACACTTATTTCCATTGCAACAACTTCTGCCAAAAATGCAAAGTCAAACTCAGCAAATACATTTTATAAATTTTCTGCAGACTCTCTGGTATATGTAAGTGTTGGCTTCTGAGGCCATGTTTTTAAGGAGACTAAAGCTACAAAAAGACATGAAAGAATTTAAGTTATGTGATTGAACAGGATCGCCATGATTCCAGTTTCGTACACCATTTTTCTTTTGAAAGCATTTTTTTATTTCTAATCTTGTCAATGGTACCAGGAGATATGCCCAGCTTCATTGCAATGGCTTTTTTGGGGTGAAAGGAACTTTTTATGTAACCATAGTTTTAACTTTCAAATGAAGATGTAGTTCCAGATTGCTTTGAGATATGGTTGTGGAATCTACTTCTGTGTGGTATTTTCTGCTTCTATAGAGAAGATATAGTGCTCTTTAGCTTTTCAACACTTTATGCCTTTGCAGTATGAATATTTCAGAAAGAATATTCACATACTTTTGAAACCACAAGTTTACTCTACCTACATATTACTGTCAAATGTTCAAGAGTTTTCTGTGAACAAATATAGCAACAAAGCATGGTACCAACCAAGCAACACACCACTGCACTAGCTTGAGTAAGCTATTTATATCAAGTGTAACTAACCCTTAATATAACTTGTACAATTTTATCAGTATAGGCTTTAACTACATACCAGAGAAAATAAACAAATTATTTTGGATTACTTTGGTGTGAAAATATATGTTTAATTGGTTGTTTAATATAACTAATCAAATCCAAATTCCAAGAAAAAGAAATAGGATGATAAGAGAACTTATATAAACAAAACCTAAAATATAAGATCCTGTTTCATAGGAATTCAAGGAAGGAAGAAAAGCAAGTCACACTGCACCACAAGTCCTTTTCAGTCACCGTGAACCTCCCCGAGAGCTTGAACATACAGACGCAAGAGTTGGAGACAACATTGGCTATATAACTTTTGGTAAGTTAGATCTTTCATGGAAAAAAAACAAATAATGCTTAATAAATTCCAGACGTGCTAGATATGCATTTTTCCATGGAATTATTCATATTTTATCAGTAAGTAAAACAGGCCATAAAATTTCATAGAGCTTAAGTACTTGCTTAGTATTTTTAATCCCTCAAGTAAATGCATTGAATTATTGACCTGGAAGTGGATAGATTAGTAAAGTTGCAAGAAATGAATGAAATTACTGACACAAAGATGGAAATCAGTGAAAACATCACTTTACAAAACATGTTTTGTATAAGAGGCCATCTAATATTACTTGACAGTGTGTGCGTTTTAATGAGACTGATTATGTCTTGTTATACTCATGTACAGCAGTATTTAATAATTTATCAGCTGGAAACATAAAATTGAGAGAGCTTGAGAACTGTGCATAACTGTTGTTTAAGTTCTTGTTTTTTTCTTACTGTATTCGTGAATTTTTTGTTCTCAATTCTAAGATCATAACCTTTGAAAATTTAACTAGCAAATATTCTGTAAAATATTTTTAAATCTTTTGTCTTACTATTCCAGTAACCTGAAAATGTTTCCAGGTAGAGTTGAAACCTTGCTCAATAAATATTGAATGTTGAGAATAAAATCCATTTGAGTTATTTTTATTCTTGAAATGTGTCTGTGATTAAATATTATAAATTATCTTTAATTAATTATTCATACTTTATCTTGTTGGCATTGTGAGGAAAATAGCATTGATAACATTTCATTCTTTTTCTTCTCTAAATGGGCAGTGCTCTGGTTCATGAGACTTACAACAGTTGAATGTAGTTTTAGTATTGCAGAGGGAACTGTTTTTTAAATTACTATTTCTTTTTGATATTTTGTAAACTCGGTCTGTGAGTGACAATAGCAGGTATTAAATGGCCTTACTGACAACTTGAATCCTTATCACTCAGCAAAGCTAAAAACTTATCTTTCTTTTTGTTCCCTCTATTTCTTGACTTAAACAATGTTTAGAGTTTTACATTTTGTCTAGTTTCTATTTTTACTTCCCATTAAGTTCTTTTGGTGAAATGTTTTTCAATTTTTTATTGTTAAAATGTGTTTTTTATGGGAAATTATTTCCTATGAACATAAATGGTTGGATTTATAAATAAAAGCTAAGAGCAAATTGACAGCATACTCATGTTTAGATTATTCTAAGTTAGAATGATGAAAAAATTGTTTATAAGCCAATTACATTTTTATAAATTTGAAGCTGTAAAAAGTGTAAAATTATATTTATATATATAAGCATATAGATCCAGTTGTTAATTTAAGATGCACAGAATGTACATGTAAATCACTATATTGCATTTTTCAGCTGTAACTTAGACATACATCTACAGTGATATGTGCTGAAAATAGTGTATACTTTACAAACTTTTAAAAATCTATTTAATCCTCTGTGTGTTTGTGTGTAAAAATTTGAAGTTGTTGTTCTTGCATGTACTCAGTATGCAACATTTGTTACTATTCTTTTGTCTTGTACCATAATCAATAGAAATTAAGTACATTGAATTACATGATGAGGATTTCATTGTATTTTTTCTATTAGTTTTATTTCCCAGACACACCAACAAACAAGCTAGGAACAACACTATTAACTTGATCCACATATTCAGAGATTACCTTCACTACCATATTAAATGTTCCAAGGTAAGTATTTATTCTCATTAATCCTTTGTCTTCATCAAAGAAGGAATGGTGTTAACATTGTTCAAAATAAAGCACATTTATTTGACTGTGTTTACATACAAGTATTTTGCTGGTCTTATTGTTAGCAAATAGTTTTACTTTTGTATGATATTGTTCTTAATTTGTTTTAGGTACAGAAAATGTTAATTACCTTTATTTAATATATTCATTTCAATTTCCCAGATTAAAACAAAATTTATAAAATATAAAATTTTTTAGAAATCTTTACAAGAATTTAGGAGGACATAAAATCAATAACTGAAACATACAACAAATAAAACTATTTGTTTAAGAAACATTTCACAAAGAAATTTTTGAAAGTTCCAAAGCTGTCATACAAACATCACATATAAAAATAATATATCTTGTTTTACAGAAGCTACATAACCTGCTGAAAATTCACTTCAAGCTTCGAATAATCTCATCCAGTATTTTTTTCTTTTATTGTTTAATCCTTTTGCCACAGGTCAAAGGCCATATCATCATGTTTGTTGATTTGCATTCAAAATTTTATTGAACTACTATTTTATGAATTTATGTCAATATGTGTATCACCCCCTCAGTGGCACAGCGGTATGTCTGCGGACTTACAGCGCTAGAATCCGGGTTTCGATACCCGTGGTGGGCAGAGCACAGATAGCCCATTGTGCAGCTTTGTGCTTAATTACAAACAAACAATATGTGTATCAAACTGTTGATTATAATTCAACCTTTAGTATTGTACATTACTTGATTTCTTAATTTCCAAGTAAATATTAAAAAAAAACACCTAAACATTGATGTTTGTGTGTCATGTGGTATGTTGAATGCAGCACTGGTTCAAATTAGATGTTTGTGATGTCAAAATACAATGTGTATAGTTTTGTACGAATTAGGAATTCAAATTACCAATATTAACAAGCTAGAATATAAGATAAGAACCTCCTATCTTTTCTATTTGCTGAGATATTGCTCATGTACTGAATCAAACACAGTGGCCCCACTCACCTTTTTCCATTTTAGGAAACTGTTCCATATATATACACTTACTTCTGTATATAACATGTGAATAATCAATTGAAAGCTCAGAATGTCCCCTAGTGGCTTTCTCAGCCATTATCAAGTGTTATGACATCATTACATTCTTTAGATACAAATCTTCATGCTGGTAAAGTGTATCTTTATTGAGCTTGAAATTGTATATTTTTTTAGACCCAAGTACATCCTCCACCTGCAAAATCTGATAAGGCTTAGCAACCTATGGCAAGCGGCAAACGAGTACAAAGTTCGTAACTAGAAGAGATAATTGTTTACTACACTTCTTTATTTACTGGTCTATGTTTTAAGAAAAATAAATTTAAGTAAATAGTAATAATGTATATACATATGTAATGTATTATAACTGACATGTGACTGTATTTTACAAAATACTATCCACTAAAACACAGCCAAGACAGGTTACTTTGTAAAGGCCAGTTTTATATTCTTGGATACGGTAACATGAGAGCACGTGTGCCGCATCATTGCAACTTCTGTAATGTTAGCCAGGCATGACTGGAATGTCAATATAATAAATATATAATGTTAAGAGATTTAAGCTATTTAGAATAAATAGAACGAAAAAAGCATAATTTATATTTATTTCCTAATTTTTTATGGTGGTTACAAGGTCAGTCAAATTGACAGACCCCATATAGTTAGGGTAGAGAAAATAACAGACTAGCTATAAAGTTTTACTGAAAACAAACGTTTGAAATGTATTTAGGAGGTTTTAGAGATTACACAAATAATATTTGAGATTTTTGGGATGAAGAATAGTTTTTAATCATAACATGAAAATCACTTCTCACTCGGACTAGGAACAAAACAGACTCGATATTTTCACAAACAAACTTTTAGTAAAAATACTTCATTAAAAAATCTGATTTTTTGTGTACAAAAGACTTGGAATCATTACTAAAAGTTATAGTATAAATGCTTATCATGTAGAAATGTGTATATGAACTCGTGTGTTTTATAGCAAGCCCACTGCAAAAGGGGTAAAGGTAATTGAACCTGTACATTCTTACTGCATTACAATTGAATATTAAATGTAATCATTTATATTTTCTTTTGAAAAAAAAACTTAATTCATGATAAAATGCTATTTTTGAAACATAGCTACTCTTGGTATTTATAGCATTCGAATGTTTGATTATAATCTTAGGTTATCTTTGAGACCACCTTTCTTTTCTCACATGAATATAATATATGTAATCTTGCACTATATCAGTTACTTTAGATTTATTGTTTTGCTTATCAAGAAATTAATGTCAGAATTACTTATCTAACCCCAGTGGATCCAAATTCTTTATTTCCTCCTCCTCTGTTAATCAAAGTTTAACTTTTTTTAACTTGGATAACTTATTTTCTAACAAATCTGCTGAGCACATCTCCCTTTTCAGTTTTAAAATTATTCATCCCAAAGTTAAATATAACTATCACTACATTTTCTCTGTAGTCATTGTCAATGACTCTAAATCCTATATTGTTAAAATACATGAAAGTTAAATCTGATTCTGTGAGCTGTTTTAAAACATTAACATCCCTTTTGGAGAACTATCTGATGTTGTGTTTTTATTACTGCTCTATCTCCAGATAGAGATACGGTGACAGGTAGGGGTGGCCAGGTGTCCTGTTTTTTTGGTAGTTTGTTCCAGTGTCCTGAGAAAAGTTCTTGGGACATACATAACATCCTGGTTTTATGATAAAGACATCAAACTGTCAGTCACATCAAATCATGAATGTAATAGGTCTACTTGACTTGCTCATTGTTGTAATATGTACTTTCTTGTCTGAAAACTCTCAAAAGTTCCTTCTGTGTGTGATGAGAAACCCACGTCTGCACAGGTTTTTTTGCCTAGTAGTACTTTAGTAGACTTGTAGCAGTTGGTGAATGTGTGGTGGACAGTTAAACATCAGGAACTGTTCTTTAAGATATTTTTATTATTGGAAATGTTTAACCTATCAAAGTGTCAAAATGCCAAAATGAAAGTGTGTTTTTTCAGATACTTCGAAAGCAGACTTCCATTTTTTAAAGGCAAATGAGTTGAATAACAAAGTTGAGTACATTATTTGCAAGACTGTGTTTCTGATAGCACATGGTAGCAGATTGGACATTATGATCACATTGCCAAGAAAAAAAAGCATAAGGACCATTTTGAAATTAGGGGCAAGGGCTGGAGTGTCCCAATTTTCTTATTTGGAAATCTGGTCATACTAGTGATAGGCACTATATAAATCAAAACTAGCAGCATTTACCAAACCTTTTGATGGTCCACGTGTATTTCAACATAACATTTCAAATTCATATTTTAATCCTCTTATTATGGGCAGGTCAAAGTGAGCATGTCACGACTATTTTAGAGAGTTACCTTCAAAATTTAATTAAACTACTTTATTATCATGGTATACAAATAAACTTGGTATAACGATGTAGTTAATAAATAAAATTTTAATATTCTATAGTTTTAAGTTCTTAATTTTATAAGAAAATATTTTTAAAAAAACCTCAATCTCACCCTAGTATGAGAATTGTAACATTAGGTCTCTAGGTATCCCTTCTTCTCTTCTTCCTTTGTCATATAGTTCCCGTGAAAAGTGGCTCGAAGAGGAAAACTTCAACTCAACCTTTCCTTAGAGGCTAGTTCTTCTATTACATGATTGGCCCTGTAGTTGAAATCCTAGCTCTACATTGTCAACTTAATGATAATTAGCTTTACATACTAAGGTTGATCCATATGCATAAAATAAATTTGATAAACCCTGACTCATACTTCTGTATATTAAACAACCAATGTTCCTCTGCCTTTTTTTTCTGCATCAAGCATAGTATTTACTTTGCAATATTGCCTTCTTGGAGACACACATACACCACATTAGAAGCACACATCACTATTAATTTCCTTATAACTTGCACTACAGATGTTTTTAGTTGATAAACATGATAACCTTGTACCTTTTTTTTTATGATTCCTTTCAGAGATCTGAACCTTTATTTTGCTTTTGACAGTAATCCAATTGTATTAACATATCCCAATCTTTAAACAAGCTTGCATCTCATTCTGTCCAACAAGTTGTTCCTCTGTTTATACATTTGATATAATACAGCCCTTTTTCATCTTTAATAGTGTTTGGTGAAGGTAATAGAAAGTCAGTCAGAAAATAAATTTTTCATTGTTCCTTTCTTATCTATTTCATCCTTATAATAGTCAAGGTTCAAAAATAAATTATTAATTCTGACTTCTTAAATTTTTCAGTTCAACTGTGGTCAGTGTTCCTTCTAAGCTGCGAGGTCACACAACAACCAGTCAAGTGCTGCGCACTTCATTATTCCAGCCATGTACATCCTCAGTAATGGTGAGGAGTCTCAACACATTGGCGGCCTTAATGACTCCGGCAGTTGATAGGCCTAAAGCCCAAATAACCAACTGGTAGCATTGCAAAGTGGCATAATGATTCAATAGGGTCAATAGTAAAAAAATACCCCCCCCCCCCAAAAAAAAAAACAAAAAACTGGTAGCATACATCTGCACATTGCCTTGATACTGGTGCCCATGAAAAAATTCATTCTGCACATGGATTAAAAAATTAGAGGAAACATTTACTGTGGTATCACTTAATAAATGACATATATTTTTCTTTCTATTATTTTTCATTCGTGTTTGAACTATAAAAGTTTATCATGAATTTGGTACAACTGTTTGCATACTAATATTACTAAACAGTGTTATTAAGACAGTGTTTGTTAGCTTTCAGGAATCAGTCACATTTGTCTTTTGATAATCATTAAGTCTCTACACTTGATTTCTAAAGTCAGTTACAGTTACAGTTGACCTGTTAGAGAGTAAATAATTTTTCTTTTTTAGCCCATTTTTAAGCTCCAGTAATCCTGACTTGATTTAATTTCTCTAAATGATATCATCTTTTCAATTGCCAATAGTTTATTTAACTTTGGTATCCCATCAGTTATCTCATAGTTTTATATTTAGTTGTACTTCAAAAACATGAGGTTAAGCTAATATTTTGACCAGATGCAGAACAATGTCTAATTAATTTAAAATATCCATTTCTCCTTAATTATATTGTTTTGGCATGGTAAGTAGTTTGGTGTACATCTGACTGCAGGCATATATTAGTTGATTTCAAATATTATATAATTAAATATTCTGCTGCCCTGACCCATTATTTCTTCTCTGTTAGTTTTGTTTATTTCTCACCTCTAAAGCAGGTTAATATTCAATCATAAATATATAAAGACTAGCAAGATTATATTATACTATGTTTTTAGTCTGCTCAAATTTTACCTCACTGCAGTATCCTACAACCCTAAGATACATACATCAGATGTCTTGCTTGTATTACACCTAATGGGAGATGCTATCCAGTGCAGATTACTATACTACCTATATTTCTAGACATAGCTGACATGCCAATTGAAGTAATACAACAGTCCAAACAAGAATGACAATAGTATGTAACCTACTTTAGGTGGAGATTAGCACAAGGAATGGAATGTTAAAATACTGTCAGTTTTTAACTACCATAAAAGTAACAAGTTTCTTATCAAGTTCATATGAAGATTTATGGCTTGCATTTATTAATTAGTAAACTTATGACTTGTATAATAGTTTGTGAAGTATAAAATCAGGTGCAGATAATGGTGTGAACTGAAAGATTGACAAATTTTCCGTGCACACCTTTAATCTGTCTGCTTTTGAATAAGGTGAAAAATAGTATTTTAGCAAAGTCATTTAACACTTTTGCATCAGATTGGTGAAAGTGTGCCTGTCACACCCTTTCACAAAGTTACATTCAAAAGCTACATAAACTACTTTATTATCAATATGTGCAAATAAACTTGACATCAAACATAGTTAATAAACTAAATTGTAATATTATTTAAGTTTTAAGTTCTTAATTTTATAAGGATATAATTTTTAAAAATCCTCAATCTCCCTTAGTATAAGAACTGTGACATTTGTAAGCTATGTCTTCCCTATTCTTTAATTTATTTACCACCCCTCTGAGAAGTTTTCAATTCAACATAAATTACTCATCATAATATAGTTATTACTCAGGCAAAACCTAATTCTTATAGCCATCAATCATATTTGGTTTCAGAGTCATAAATTAGAATATGAAACCCCTCCACAAATTGCCAATAATTCTCCCTGATGTTTAATATTATATCATTTACAATCAATAGAAAGCCAAAGTTTCAAACTATTAAATGACATATGTTTTCTGCACAGCTAATTGTCAGTTTCACTTCCAGTTCAAACTTAATTCCCATGGGAAAGATATTGATGAGCATAGCTGAATTTCTGACGGCTATTGTCACATACTCAGAAAGCCAGATTAATTGTGATAGTTATGGGACATATCTGCTTTTTTGCATGTTATTATTCTGTGTTCGTTGGAGCATTATTTAGTTAAATAAAAAATTAATTACTGTAGTAATACCATTAGTATAAAAAAGTATGGTTAAGAAGAAGGTCCAAGTAAGTCCTCTATTTCTTGCTTTTCATGTGTATTCTTTATTTACTATTATAAAAGTAACTTTTTAGGTTAGGTTAGGTAAACTAAAGAATAATAATAATTTTTTTTCATAAGGTATGCTTACGAGTAGCCCGTGTGTTATATAATTTGATTTGGTAACATGAGTTGCATGTTTCCCAAGTAATTTAAAGTTTTTTGGCAGGAATATTAGTTTAGACAGATTCAAAGTGCAATAAAACAGTAAAATTTACGTTTAAACAGATGTATACTGTTAAGATAAGAAAGCTATTTAAGATAAACAAATCAAGTTTCATGTTCCAATTTGAAGTCATTTTAGAAAGAAAAAAGGGTAATTTTCGATTTTTTTTTTAATATCATTTTGTGGTTATGAAGTTGATAAAATCGACCAACCTCGTATAGAGTTCTGGTAGAGAAAATAACAGATAAAATAAAAAGTTTTACTAAAAAAAAATGTGGAGATTTTAGGGATTATACAAATGAAATTTGAAAATTTTCAGATGAAGAAAAATATTCTTGATCTTAGCAGGAAATTCACTATGCACTCGGAGCAGTAAACAATCTAACACCATATAATTAAACAGAAAGATTTAGTAAAAATACTTAATTCAAAAATTCAGATTTTTGTTTACAAAAGTCTTTTAAAGTTTACTGAAAGCTTGCCAAATTTCATGAAGGTACATAAGTACTTTCAGAGTTATAGTATATATATACACAACCTTAGTTACATGGTGGTTACAAGGTTCTGTAAAATACAGGTGGTCATCCTGATAGGGTTAATGAAAACTCTTATTACATTTGAAAGTGACAACTTTCCTTAAAGACCCTTTTTTTAATTTTTTTAAAGGATTTGGACTTCATTCCTGCTTTTGAAGGATCATAAAGTATTTTTAAGGTTGCTACAGAACTCTCACAAAGTAGTGAACAAATATTCTGAAGATATGTAAGGTGCAACTCCATGAATCAGTTATAACAAAGATAAAGATTAGGATTATTTTTATTGCTGAGCAGTTACTAAATAAAAGTGGTCTCTTTGAGGAGTATTTAAGCTATACAGATCAATCTTGTGAAACAGGTATTTTTGTTTTGTTGATATGGTATTTTTTACTTTAGGCTTATATCCATTCACGAATGAGAGCTAAAACATCAGACTTTCTGAAGGTTCTTAATCGAGCCAGACCAGAGCCCAAAAATGTTGAAAAAAAGACAATTACGTAAGTTTATTAGTCATAAATGTACATAGTGTAAGAACAGCAGAAATGAATATTCATATGTGGTAAAGAAAATTTTAATTCTTCTTGCTCTAAGCTATCCATGTACTGAAAAAGTAAAGAATTTCCTTGTTTTTCTCATTTTATTGCTAGCTACTGTTAGAACCTTTTGTGAGCATGTTATATTGAAGGATACATATTAGTTATATTGATTTTTCTTGATGAAAACTATTTAGCACTTACATACAGTGTTTATGTTGATGGTTTTACTGGTGAGTAACATTGCATGCAGACACAAACTATAATAATGGTTATAATGTCTTGGTCATATTTCTATTTCATTCTCGTACATAAAGCAACAGTGATTATAAGGAGATTTTCATAGTGTTTAGTATTCTATACTGATTTGTATATTAATGCTTTTCTGAAAGATGAATTATTTTTTTAATCCTGTAACACTGGCTTTATTGATATTTTAATAGTAAATAAGATTTCACGCTGATACTTAGTTATTGTTTGAATAGTGAATAGTTTGTATTTGTGTGTGTATATATATATATAGTGTTTAAATTTGCTGAATATGATTTCATTATTCCTCAAATTGCTGGTATAATAGTACCCATAGAAAGGCTGTTTTGAAATAACATCTATACTAAACAAATTTAAAACTTTCTTTCTTTACACTGTACATGATCACTAAGAATGTTTTAATATTCTTATTCTTGTTTCATAGTAACTTATAAAAAAGATTTGTATACTTCATTTACATTTTCTTTTTTCTCTTCTAGTGGTCGAACGTTTATTCGAACCTAAAGGAATATAGCTTCCATTATTAGTAGTTAGGATTGTATATGCTTGAGGACAATTTTGTGAAATGTAAAGCT
Source organism: Limulus polyphemus (assembly GCF_000517525.1). NCBI lineage: Eukaryota > Metazoa > Arthropoda > Merostomata > Xiphosura > Limulidae > Limulus > Limulus polyphemus. The sequence goes on from NW_013671682.1 coordinate 43,243, forward strand.
TAAAGTTTTTTAACACTTGCTATATTTTTTCAGTTATATATAAAATCTTGAATTAAATAATTCTGTTATTAGGAATTTTTATTTTAAACTAACTAAAGATATGTTGTATGTGTTTCACTGAAAACTTGAAATTGGTAAAAGTTGATTGGAAATGTTAATATAATTATCTTTGTAATTTCATTCTTATTAAATATTTTACTTTTGGTTCAGTGTGATGAGTATTTCTTTTATCACTTTAAAAATGTTTCATATATATCAACTATTTTCTAAACTTTCTGCATTAGTGCTATTTTTTTCAAGCTGTACTTGTAATATTTACTAAATTCTTAAAAATACTGACTATTTTATGAATGGAGCTGCAGATATAGAATGTATTTTTAATGTTAAATAAACAAATTTTAGCGTTTATAATTTACAGAACTTCAAAATGTCCAATTCTTTACTGTGGTACAGTTTGTTCTGGTATTTTTCATGATGAGGAATGTTGCATTAGAATACCATTACCTAAAGTAGTATTATTTTAAAATATCAAGCAGTTTTTCAAAAATAGCTAGAAAGGAAGCAAAAGATATTTATTTGGAAACAAGAAATTACGTTGAATACTCATGAGGCTGAAAACTAAATGCATCATTGATATAGTTTTTGACTCAGAAATAAAACATTGAGTTTTACTGGAGAAGAAGCCTCAAGAATGAATTTGTTATTTGAAATACAGAAATCAATCGTAAAATAGTGTATAAGGTTGTGCTGAAGGATTTGAATTCATGCTGATTATCTGAATAACTAACTCTATGGGACCTGGATAAATGCATCCCACTGCAAGGACAAAATAGCACCAATGAGTTAAAATTTTATAGAAAATAAACTTGTAGTCTTTCTTCTGTTTAAAGCATTTAATATCATTTATACTTCATTTTATTTACAATTTGAAGTATAATAAGAAATGTTTTTTTATGGAGTAAGTATTATTTCATAGCTAAGGCTACAGTTTGTTAAGCCATGTTTACATTAGGTTTTATTGGCATAAGTTAAAGGTTTGAATGGGCAAAGAAAATGACTCAAAAGAAATGTATAAATGACTGTAATATGGGATTAAAACTTGTTACTTTTATTGTATGCCAGTGATCATAAACACAGTGAAATTGTGTGCCATGTTTCTCAAACAAAAACAGAGATATAATTTACAGTTTTATTGATTAAAAACTTTGTTTAAATTTTTTAATGGAATGTAGGAAAATGTAAAAATCAGTCATTGAAATCTACAATAAAAGTAAGCATTTCAGATGTTTTTTAAAAACTTTTCATAGTAAAGTATTATGGACTTTTTGAATCTATGAATTCCTACAAATATCATATATAGAAATAACATTTTATTTGCAAAAGTTAAATAATGTTTCAAAGTTCACCTCAAGTTTCCAACAATTTTATCCAGTTGTTTTTTTATTTTTTTGCAATGCAATAAACAAACCATACAACAGGTGCTTGGAATTGATATTTAAGAGTTAATCAGCTGTTACCAGTTAACAGAGGCAAAAGTTTAATATAGTTTTATATGATACATGTGGTATAAATAGGATATATATTGTTGCAGAACAGATTTGTTTCTGGTAATCTGAACCTTACGCCCTGTACTTTGGTACTGTTTTATTGTGAAGTTGATTCTCATTTCTCATAGCAATTACAGTGCATAAGATGTTTAGTTTCATTCCTAACATGGATTTACTATGTCGATGAATGAAGTACACAACTTCCAACTAGTACATTAAGCCAGTGGTTCCCAAACTATTGTAATGATTTGTGTATTAATGCTATTCTGAAAGATGAACTTTTTATCCTATAACACATTGGTTTTATTGATATTTTGACAATAATAAATATTTATTTTTACAATTAACCTCAGAATATCTTGTGTGAAACAAGGAAATCTTGCTTGTAAACAGAGTAATATTTTAGGGGTTAATTGTATTTAGACAGCTTACCTGCCCTCTAGTGAACTCCTAAGTGTTTAAAATACAGTAAGTTAGTGAATTATAAAAATGTTTTTAGAGGAAAGCTTGTAAAATTGTGCACATAAAATCAAGAAAAAAAAAAACATGAATATTTATACATTAAATACATAACACGTTATGGGTGAAACAATTCACATTTTCATCAAGAAGGGGGAAAAATCTTTGGGAAATGGAAATCCATGGATCTTCGTCGGATAGGGGCATTTGGAAACCTTTCTGGTGGTGAGAAACAATCTTTGAAAAATAAAATACACTCGCCACCTCAAAGTTGGAGGACAGCCTTAACGAGTTACCAACATATTCCACTCAGTGTTTGTGTATTGTTGACTTACCCTTGAACTATATCTCTTGATTTACGTTTTTATTAATATAAGCCACTGTTTAAAGTTTTCTTAAATTATGTATGCCAGGGGTATTCTGCTGGCTCAGAGGTCTAACTAGAGAGTTAACAGCATAAAATGGTTGTGAACCACTGCACTTAAGCAAAGCTCATATTTTACATTTAGATATCTTACATAACTTTTCGTAAATGTTTTTTTGGTACTTGTTTAATAATGAACAGAAAGTTGTAGTAAGTGTCGGAAGTAAGTATTTAAAGAAATATGAAAAACAAAATAAACTGAAGTGAGAAATAGTATTTTAGTAAAGTCATTTAGTAAAAACTTTTATTACACTTAAGAGTGCCAAATTCCCTTAAAGGGCCTGCAGTGTCTTCCCATGTAGAACTGTAAATCCTTATTAAATTTTGAAAAATAATGACAAGGTTTACTAGTTTAATACTATTCTATAATGAAGTTATAGCTCATGCTTGCAATGCATTTTCATTATGTGTGGCCATGTCTACTATCTTGTCCCTATCTGATCAGATATGTGAAATCTGACCAAAATTAGTATTTGTCTCCTCATTATTTAAAACACTTTAGAAGGAACACAATTATTGACTAGGCATTATTTTACTATTTCTTCTTTATTTTTGTTGTGAACAAATTTATGTTGGTTAAACAGATCTTTTTATTTTTTTTTGACAGTAACTTATTGCTTCTTTAAGCTATTTCCTTGGTTGAAAACAAATCATTGCAAGACTTCTACTTTTTTTACTTGTGCACAAAATTGGCAATGTTAAGTCTCCTTACTTTGATAAGATTGTAATTTTTAAATTTCTGAGGAAGATCCGTGTGTTTCCATTCCCAAAAGATTTTTTTGCCTTCCTGATGAAAAGATGAAGTATTTAACCTATAGTTTGTTTTGTAATGAACATAAAAATATCCATGTTGTTGTTTTCGTTTGTTTTTATTCTAAATTCAGGATTTTATGCATAAAATTTTGTAGGCCTTCCTCTAAAAATGTTTTTATAATTCACTTATTTGCTGTGTGTTAAACATATTTAGGTGTTCATTGGGAGGCTAGGTAGACTGTTTACATACAGTTTTTCCCTAAAATATTCCTTTGTTTACAGACAAAAATTTTCTTGTTTTACGCAAAATATTCTAAAGTTAATTGTGTGTTTTTTAAAATAAATGCTGTTAGCATCTGAAAAATAAGTGTTAAATGTATGTTTAAAATATTACAGTATAGGCTTAAACCTAGGTCTCTCGATCCCCTTTTAGTGCTGAAAATGAATACAGCATAAGATTAGCATCGTTGCATTTCACAAGAAGAGACCAAAGCTCATTACTCTTATTGTCACATTTTTGCATCTGATCTTACAAACTATGTATATGACTTATGTGAGGATGGAAAATTATTTTGGTATGTTTGAACAGTATTGACAACATGAGTAATTACTCTTGTCATACAATGATTTTGTGTTGTTTTCAAGGATTTTAGCAAAATAAACATATAATTTATTATCTATACTTTGATGAAATTCAGCACAATTAAAGAATACGTACAGAATTTGTCAAGTTTTTTCAGTAGATATCTTTTGTCCTGGTTATATATTTCTATGGTGATGTTTCAACACAACAGATAATACTATTGACTTTTTTTGCTATTGGACACTGAATTATCATCTGGTACTTTTCTGATAGTGACACTACCAGTGGTGTAGTGCTAACTAAAGAAGTGAGGAAACGCGTTTCGAAAGTGTTATAACTTATATTGATATTAATTACGTTGCCTATACATAAAAACACATATTTCAGAAATAGTAGCTGTAAATTGTAATTTAAATCTACGTTTGAAAATGTTACAATAAAAAAATTATTTTGTCTCACCTTGAACTTTTAAATTCCTGGATAACTTATTAAAGGACTTCCAAACTTGGTCCATATAGAATTCCGTGGACTTGGCTACTCTTGTTCGTGTATCAGTTGCTGAACGATGACATCTAAGTCATTTGTATTGTTAGGTATTCGTTCGTTAGTTGATTTTCCGACGAAACTTCAGCGACACAAGTCATTACCCATTTAAGCCGTCTCCAGCCATTATTAGTCTCAAAGT
>NW_013671682.1:48645-53991 GCF_000517525.1 Limulus polyphemus
TCATCGAATTTAAAGTCCTTACTTAATAAAACTGGTTTATTCTTTCCGAATACAACTTTACGATACAATTATTTTCAACAGTCGCGCTATAACAAACGCTATATCTCACATGGCCAACAATATTTTGTCCGCATACATTCAATTACACCTTATATATATACCAGACTAATATATATCTAGTAAATGCTAGGGCATTCACGAATGAACAGGATATTTCTAGAAAACGTGGCGTGACACTAGTCACGTGACCTCGCTGACGCAACAGTATATATATAGTCGTCTGGTTTCCAGTTTTGAATTGGAGAACCGTGAAGTCTAATGCACTTAAGATTTGTCACATGGTCGATTAACAGCTTAGACCTCATTTCCATAATGATAAGGTTCGTGCTTATAATGCCTCGTTTACATTCAGAAGAACTGCATGGGATGACTTGAAAACCTGATTAAAGGATTCAGATCTGATGAAATATGGCGCCCACAGTTGTCTAGAAAGTCTCTGTATGTTGTGGTTGTTTTTGAAAATGGCAATCTGAAACGTTTACAAAAGGACTTTATTTCTTTTTCTCCAAAGTTTGGATTTATATCTGCTGGCCACTCATTGATTTCTAAGGTACACAACTCAGAAATTATGTTTCAAATGGAATTAGAACTGCCTGGCCGTGACCCATTTGGTTCATAAAAAGTTATTGTGAATAACCATTATTTCGTATTATTTATGATACTGGTTAAAAATTGACCGTGAAACAATCTTGTTGTTATCTGTCAGTGTTATTAACGAAACTTCATTTCCCTAATGGCATTTTCTGCTTCTAAGACCTTTCTATCCTTATATTCCTTCATTGCTTCTAAAAATCGTATGCTGCGACTAATTAACTTGTCTGCATAAACTATAGTAATATCCTTTTTCTGTAAGGCCTCGAAAAGAAAAGATAGTTCGAATAGTACATTGTGCATAAATGCGAGATCAAAAAGAAAATTGATCGATGAAATTGTTTATAAAGCCTCCTGAAAGCACATTGGTCAAATTTTGCTCGATTTTTATCAAAGCCACTGCTAACAGACTCGAAATGATCACACAGAGACGTACAGCCCTTCCAAATAGTTCTGAATGAACTTGCAACCCATCTAGTTCCCAACACACGTCCAATTTTTTAATCTCTTCATCAAGCTTTGAATTTCTCTTTGTTTCTTAGGAGATTGACTGAATACAGTTTTTCCATAAATGTACGAAAGTTATTAATACCATTTACTTCGGAAATTGCATCTCCAACTGACAATTCCAAGCGATGATTTAAAGCAATGCCATGCTATAATATTAGGATACTTCTGCAATATCCGTTGAGCCACGCCAGATTTTTTTCCTAGCGTTACACTGGCGCCATCACTGGTAAAAGCAACAAGATTGTTCTGAAGATAATTATGCACACCGAGAAAAGTAAGTGTTCGCACTTTGATCAGGCATTTCTACCAAATCCAAAAAATAAAATAACATGTGGATCATTTGACTTGTCCGTTTCACATTTTATATAAACTATCAAAGTAGTTTTGCGACTAAGAGTGGTAGACTCATCTACCAGAATAGCTATATTTGGAGGATGCGTTTGCAGACTCAGTCTCATTTCTTGTGCAACGTGGTCATTTATACTAGTAGCACTAAATCGCGACCGCAAACATTGTGGAATTTCTGTCATTTAATTCTTGCAACAAATCAAAATGGTCAGAATATGGTTTATCGTTTTTGACTTTATAATATGCAGTTCTAAACATTTTGCAGTTATCATCCCCTTCAGATTTATTTAAACGATCCACAATAGTTTGAAGTTGTTGTTCCCTTGCGCTCTGAAGAATTGTTACAGCACTGTTGTGTGACTGGGTCTTCGAATGAAGTATAATTTTTTTCTCAGGGGTGTAAGTTGCGCTAATCATGAGCTGCACTTGAAAGAAACTGAAATCCATTCTTTGCAAAACTACCACCTTGTGATTTAAATGGGCCTAGATTTGTCACACTAGAGCATGCTGCACATCCAATTATTCCGGAATCACTCACAAGCCAGAGTAAGCTTTTTCTTATCTTCCCACTTCTCAGCAGTACCAAAATTCAGGCCACTCAGACTTGGGTTCATAATTTTTTGCTTTCAGTTCCATGCTATCCTGTCAATGTCACTTCACTAAAATTTGATGTATCACTAGAAGTAGCTTGTGGAATTACTTTTACGCATTCAATACTGCTCACGCAATCACTTGCACAAGTTGCACTTCCTTCCGTTTCTTCTGTTAGTTTGTTGTTGTTTTCTGTTTGTTTTTTGTTTTTTTTAGTAAGATAAAAGAAAGTTTGTGATTACCAGGAAGGCCAAGTTAGAAATACGAGCTAAACCAAAACGGGCCGTATTTATATTACAGGATGTTCCTAAGCTCTTACACACTTTTACACCTATATCTCTAAATCGGGAGGTAACTAACATTCCCCATTATTTTTCCCCCACCCCAGTGGCACAGCGGCATGTCTGCGGACTTACAACGCTAGAATCCGGGTTTCGATATTCGTGGTGGGCAGAGCACAGATAGCCCATTGTGTATTTTTGTGCTAAATTACAAACAAACAAGCATTCAAATACCTAACAAGTTTGTTGGATTGAATCAGCCTTGTATACAGCCATATCGCAAATATTTTCTCTCACTTTTATATATTACTTAAGACAATCACTGTACTACAAACAAACCGATAAACCCTACACTGTGTTTTCGAACCGGTAAAGGTTAGGGCACTCGAATCGCAATCTGCTGGTTCGAAACCCCGTCCCACCAAACATGCTCGCCCTTTCAGCTGTTCGTTGGTAAAACAGTAGCCCAAGAGTTGGTGGTGGGCGGTGATGACTAGCTGCCTTTATTCTAGTCTTATACTGCTAAATTATGAACGGCTAGCGCAGATAGCCCTCGTGTAGCTTTGCGCGATATTCAAAAAACAAACCGGGAAAATTGCTATCGACGTGTCAAAATACAGTGTCACGTAAACAGTATAATGCCAAGAGTGGCGATTCTTTGCTTTATTTTCGAAAGGTTTCTATTTCAGCCGCTAACAGTAAAATAAACATAGGAAATAGGTGTGAAAAGACTGGAAGTAGAAATTCTCAGGAGATTTACTTTGGAATTTCGTGGTCCATTAGTGAAAAGTCCTGACAGCACTATTAATTTTGTTTCATCGAATTTCTAAGTCAGTTGCTAACAGTATAATAACTACAGAAAATAAGTGTGAAAAGGTGAGAAGTATAAACTCTGATCATAAATTGTTTGGAGCTTTGTGATCAGTACTAAAAGAACTACACATTTTATTTTGCATTTTGCAATCTTTCCTTTCATTATACTTTGATAACTTGCCTACAACTTTGATGAAATTGAAAGCGTTAATGATTCTTTATCTACTAGGGGTGGGAAAACGTCACGAAGTTACAGATTTGTAAGGTCGGATTCGTTCGAAATCGTGAGGGAACGGCGTTCTGGCTAAAAAAAAAAAGGTAAGGGAACTAAACCACTGAACACTAAATTTGGAAATCACTACAAATCATCATGCCTATGCAGTATTTCTGAACTTCCTTTATATAATCTTTAAATGAGTTTAACCAAAGGATTTAACAGCTCAAATCCTTGTTTCCTAGTTATAACTTGGCCTGGTAGATTATTTAGTTCTTTGAGTCAAACTGCTGCTGGGGCTCACTACCTGTTGTCTTTTATTGCTCTAGCTTCCACTGTATTCATAGCTAGCTTATCCAGATTCAGCAGAAGTTTATGGTGAGTTGTTTCTTCCATACTTGGACCTGATCAGATATCTGAAATATCCCCAGGTCTTTTTAAGCTAGTACTTTGTAGGTTGAGGAGCTTACTGACTCAAAGTTAGTGCCAGTCTTTTAAAGGTTTGTCCAAGTCACCTCTCCACTTTGATGTAATTCTACAAACTAACTTTATAACATTGGTATTATAGATAAAGCATAATGATTTTTGATTCATTAATCAAATCCCTTTTCTGCTCTTTATTTCTTTTACATATTGGATCTTGAATGTCACCAGATTATCCCCAATAGTTTCCAGTCTGTCTTAGATATTGCTATAAACATGGTTAATATTGTTGCGTCAACGAGGTCACGTGACTAGTGTCACGCCACCTATTTTCTAGAAATATCTTGTTCCCTCGTGAATGCCCTAGCATTTACTAGATATATGTTTGTCTGGTATATATATAAGACGCTCACAACGTGACGGGACAATGTGTGTGTAGGTAGTGAGTAACTGAACTGCAGTCAGAGAAAATATTGTTGGCCACGTGAGATATAGCGTTTGTTATAGCGCAACTGTTGAAATTAAGTGTATCCTAAAGTTGTATTCGGAAAGAATAAACCAGTTTTATTTAAGAAAGGACTTGCGTCGCTAAAGTTTCGTCGGAACGAATTTACGGAAAATTAACTAACGACTGGAGGCGTAACAACTTGGTGTCAGAGAGTGGGATAAAAAAAAAGAAAAAGAGAAGATGGAAACGAGAAGCGGCAAATCAAACTACAGCTTAGCAGATTTGATGGCAGCAATACAAGAACAGCAAAAGAAACGAGAAGAGAGACATCAACAGTTGCAAGAAAACCTGCAACAATGGCAGCTCGAACAACAGCAGTTTCAAGAAAACCTGCAAGTGGCAGCTCGAACAACAAAATAAACAAGAAGAGAGATTACAACAGTTGTTGGAGGAAAAAGAAAAGAAACAAGAAGAACGAGAAAATAAACAAGAAGAGAGATTACAGCAGTTGTTGAGAAACAAGAAGAAAGACAACAGCAGTTGCAAGAAAACCTGCAACAGTGGCAGCTGGAACAGCAAAATAAACAAGAGCGATTACAGCAGTTGTTGGAGGAAAAAGAAAAGAAACAAGAAGTACGAGAAAAGAAAGATGAGAGATTACAGCAGTGGCAACTTGAACAAGAAAGGAAACAGGAAGAAAGTATCCAACAGTTGCAGGAAAGTCAGCAGCAACTACAGGAAAGTCAACAACAGTGGTAAGAAGTACAAATGGAAAACATTAGTAAATTTAAAAGCGAATTAGATACGTTAAAGGACGATTTATTGTCTTTTACACAAGGAGGATACATTAACCATCGACTTAACCAGCCCCAGACAATGACAAGCCCTATCCAGACCCTGCAGCTAAACCCTAATGTAGACATATTCAGCCCTGTTAGAAACTACATCCCAGTAATAGAAGTGATCCAGTGCGAAGGAAGCCACAGGAATATGATGGGAAGGCACCATGGAAAGCATATAGAGCACAGTTTGAGAAACTGGCAGAGATGAACGGATGGACAGAAGAG
>NW_013671682.1:54858-55677 GCF_000517525.1 Limulus polyphemus
TGTAGAAGCAGTGGAAGACCCATCCAGGTCAGTGTATTTGAAGATTGAAAGGTCACTTGTAGCAGGTCATCAAGTAGTACCTATAACAGTGGTCAATTTCTCTAAATGTGAGCAGACACTTAAGGAAGGGGCGTTGTTGGGTGTGTGCCATGAGGTAGAGCCAGTCAATGTTAAAGCAAGGAATACAACTTTGAAGAAAGGACATACACTTCCAGAATATTTGACTGACTTTTATAAAAAGAGCATAGTCCATTTGTCATCATCACAGGCTCTTCAGGTAAAAGAACTTTTGGCAAATTATGCTGACGTCTTTTCGAAAGGAGGTCATGGATGGTCTAATCAAGGAAGGGATAGTTGAAAAATCAAATAGTCCCTGGTCAGTTCCCTTTGTATTAGTACAGAAGAAGGATGGGACCCGACGTTGCTGTGTGGACTTCAGGGCTTTTAACAGCATAACCAAAAAAGACTCATACTCACTGCCCAGAATTGATGATACTCTTGATGCCCTAAGTGGAGCCAGGTGCTTTTCAACTCTGGACTTAAAGTCAGGTTTCCATCAAGTAAAAATGACTGAAGCAGATAGACCCAAGACAGCATTTAGTTATGGCCAAGGTCTCTGGCAATACCGAGTGATGCCATTCGGGCTCAGTAATGCTCCAGCAACATTTGAGAAGCTGATGGAACAAGTATTGGAAGGCCTACAATGGAGGATAGCCCTAGTGTACCTGGACGATATCATTGTACTTGGAACAAATTTTGACGAGGAAATGTCCCGGCTGGAGGAAGTATTCAAGCGTTTGAAAACAGCAAACCTCAAAC
>NW_013671683.1:0-19471 GCF_000517525.1 Limulus polyphemus
CCCAAGAGTTGGCGGTGGGTGGTGATGACTAGCTGCCTTCCCTCTAGTCTTACACTGCTAAATTAGGGACGGCTAGCGCAGATAGCCCTCGTGTAGCTTTGCGCGAAATTCAAAAAAAACAAACAAACAAAAACAAAATCTGTAAAAAATATTTCATTTCATTTAATTCTATAAGTATTACTTAATGCATTTTCATACTATACCAAAGAGGATAAAGATACTATGAGGGTTGAAATTAGAAAAACACAAGAGAGGCAAGTTTTTGTTGTAATTTGAACCTTTATTTATTCCTCTTAAAGCTGCTGTATGATTCGATGAAATTCTCACTTTGATAACAGAATAAATTTAATGTGTACATTTATAAAATTAAGTAATGAAATATTTAGTATAGTGTTACGTCTCCGTTTGTTAATTAACTTTCCGTAACTTCGTTCCGACGAAACTTTAGCGACACAAGTTCTTTACTTAATAAAACTGGTTTATTCTTTCCGAATGTAACTTTACCGATACACTCAACTTCAACAATCGCGCTAAACAAACGCTATAACAACGAACGTGCTCAATAATACTTCTGACTGCAGATCAATTACTCACTGTCTACACACACATTACATTACCTCCCCGCGTCACGTTGTCCCCCTCTTATATATACCCGCCTACCCCATCTAGTAAATACTAGAGCATTCATGAAGAAACAAGATAGTTCTAGAAACTAGAGGGCGTGAGAATCACATGATCTCGATGACGCAACAATAGTATACTTTCCTTCTGTTTAGTATTTACTACATGCACAGACTTTTTCAGTGGCTATGAACAAATTATTACAACAAAACGATTTTCTATATACTTCATAGATCAACTTTTGTTTTTAGTTCGATCTCTTACAACTTTCAAAAAAGGCGGATGGCAAAATTATATTTAATAACTTTTGGAACAGCAAGCAAGTTGTTAGTTTGTGACAATTATCAGTAATAGTTCAATTCTTAATGAATAAAGTAAACTAACTTGTTTCCTTATACATTTCTGTTCCTCCCAAATTTAAAATTTTAGCTTTTCACATACAGTTCTTCCGTAAATAAATAACTTATTTTGTTTATATTGTTACGTCTCCGTTTGTTAATTGATTTTTCCGTAACTTCGTTCCAACAAAACTTTAACGACACAAGTCTTTACTTAATAAAACTGGTTTATTCTTTCCGAATATAACTCTGCGATACACTTAATCTCAATACTCGCGCTAAAACAACACTGTAACGAACGAACGTTAACTTCAACAATACCGTGTGACTGCAGTTCAATTACCCACTATCTACACACACATTACCTTACCGCGTCACGTTTTCCCCTCTTATATATACCAGCGTACCCTATTTCTAGTAAGAACTTGAACATTCGACAAAGTACATGATAGTTCTAGAAACGTTGCATCATAGTAGTCACGTGACTCGCTGACGCAACAATATAATAACACTACCTGATTGGAACTTTTTCTTGTTCTAAGGACAAAGAACGTTATGAGCATTGAGCAGTATGTTAAATCAACTATATTCGCTACCAGATTTATTATTTTTAGTTCTAATCTGCGTAGGTAGCTTGCTTTGTTCAAAAATTGTAGTTGTTGTTTAGTTAAAAGTATGGGTAACTATATATGTCCTCTGTCTATCGTGATGACTAAGCTCCGGATTTTAGCTTATAAATCCGTAAACGTACCGCAACAACCGGGTATAATGAGAATTTAATATTAATTAATTACACATTTACGCTTTTTAACTGAGTTATAATTTATAGTAACTATTAGCTGTTTTTCTTTTATATCACGCGTGTGTGTGTGAGTAAGTTTCCACTTCTGTGTGATCTCGAAACATGTGTTGGAAGCTATATTGTTAATAATTATTTAATTTATTTTTGTGTCTTTTTATCAAACTATGTAATCTCACAGAGGTCGCCCTAATATTTAAAGCGCGGCATGGTTAGAGTTGGACATGTTGATGAGTTTACGTAATATAAATATTAATAGTAATTTAATGTTCTTGTTTTATAGTTGTTTCTTTTAACAAATTTCGAAAATGAATTATACCTTTACTTTTAATTTCTCCATATTGCTTTCAGCTGTATTGTTTCTGACAGTCTGCAGTTGTTTAGACAATAGTAACACTGATATAGGTGATACAACATTTTTTAAGTTTTAATTAACTTTTATATAGTTTTACCTTTTAAAATTAAAGTATATTATAATTATTTAAACAGTAACTGAGTAAATGAACTCTGCTGCTCTAACACAACTTCACTTGAGCCTCGGTCATACGCATACGAGTCAGACTCGTAGCACTAGATATAGTAAGCTTAGCCGTAGTTATATAACTTATAAGTATATTAATTTTACGTAGTATATACTTCATTTTCAGAATTCAAAGTTTCATCAGAGATCGTTTAATCCTGGCTTCAGTAGTGCCAAACTGGTTACTTCAAAGTTCAAACAGTTGTATTTGAAGTGACAACATCAACTCCTGATCAAGTTGCTTGAGAAAATTGTATTAAATTCTCATTTTCTCACATTCACAAGATTTTCCTTCATTTTTTTTTTTTTTTGTTCTAGCTTCTCATAGTTTGACGTTTATACATTATAGAATATGTTTTTTTGCATTATTGCATGTCTCAAATTTTTAAAGATAAGATAAGATTTAAGCCTTCCATGGATGACATCATTTTTTGTTTATACTAATGTTGTAAAAATTAAATATTTAATGCAATTATTGATAAAAATAATCTAAAAAAATGCACTCAGTACATTTTGCATAATCCAGTTCACAGCTCGGTTGTTGTGAAGCATTTTGCTAACCTAAATATTGTGTCAAACACCACTGTATCTGTGGCATCCAAGCCAATCTGAAGAGTCCTGATATTGGGCAAAAGGTCTTGTTGGCACTGGATATAGCAACTATAGTATGGTTTACATATTATTTTATTACTTTCACTCAGAAGTTATTAATAAATAACTTTTTCATTTGCAATGACAAAGATGCAGTATAAATGTCTGTTGTAAATGTGACTTATTATTTCATAAATGTCATAAAATGTGACTTATTATAAGAGATACAGTCCATGATTTTTATACATCAAATATCTATAATGCATCTTTGTCAATAGTTTCCAGTTATACTCTTATTATACAATAGCTGAAATATAAAAGGTGACAAATGTGTTTAATCTATGCAGGTGGTAAATTTAAATGAGTTTAAGAAAAGGCTTGATAAGTATATGAATGATAAGGACTGGCTTTAATATTTGTTTTTTTATTAATTATTTTAATTTAGTTTAGAGGATGGAACAGCCAAGACAGACCAATAGGTCCCATGTTCTCCCAAAATGTTATGTTATCTTTTTGTTACCAATAAGTAACAGTTTGTGTCTTGTGGGTAACAAAAGTGTTATGTAATTTTTTTAAGAATGGTGTTAATGTGTTATACCTTTAATTATATAAAACTTTCATGTGTATGGTTCCACTTTCTGTGGGTATTAAAGTAAGTATTTTAATAAACGGTTATCAGTACATTTTCTTTTTCTTAGTGTTAGTTTCAGTAACTTTAGGATATTTATTTAAATAAAAGACAAAATTAATTAAAGTTATTGTATTGTTTTCTTGTTTAATGGTAAAAGCAAGATAGTTTGTCAAGAAGTTAACATATACATAGCTTAAAACTCACTGTTGATGTTTCCTGGAAATGTTTATATTGTAGTTCGAAGTATGGCCAAAATGAAATTAGTTAATCTATCCTCTCTGTATGACCTTTATTTTTGCAGTATATATATAAAAAATTCTGCCTTCAGTTTAGAAAGTACAAGTATATTATAATCATTTATAAAGTTTAAAGTACTGGTGTTGTTTTTCTTTGTGCTTTCAGATTACGTGGTACGAGAACTTAAAGAAGGAAAGTCTCTAAAAGGCCCCATAAACGAGCTGGATGTTTATTGTTATCCTGCGGGAAGTAGGCTTTTGTATGCTCTTTGGAAAAGTGTTTATGTAAGTTTGTTTTATCATATTTTGATCAGGTATTGTGGAGCAATTAGTTTAACACTTTAATGATTTTTTAAAAGTACAATGAACTGCAGAGTTTTAATGCACTACCGATGTAAAAAATCTTAGTTCTAGTTAAACAGTGATTACTAGGTTTGTGAATAGAGCTATAATCAATCATTTGTCATGCCCATTAATTGATTGCACTCAACCTGTTAATTATTCTCATGCGGGACTTGGGTAGTTGGAATAATTACATAACTAATTCGTTATTTTTTTGAATTGTGACACTAAGCAATTAAGTTGCTGAAAAACCTTGAATTTATCAAAAATAATAATAATAAGAAATCAATGGTGGTATTTTGATTATTTGGTTAGTTAAAAGCAGTAATAATTTGAAACATTAATTTTAATTAGTTGGCTATTTTTGCGACTTTAATTGATTTACTCATGATTTTGATGCATACTTATTTTATATTACAATAATTGATGTTAGAGATAATTACCTAGTTCTTTTGATGAACTAGTATGTTTTGTTTGTCGGCGAATTACCAGCAGACAAGATTTTTAAAAACTTTCTATTCTAAAAAGTGTATATATATTTTTTACTTGAATTTCTATAAATTTTGAATGAACTTAAAATGTGTTTCAAATACAAATTACTGAAAAAAAAAACGTATTTAAGCAATTAAAGTTAAAAAAAAGAGATTGTGTACGCAAGCAACACCGAGATATAAAACAATCAATAAAAGCAAAGTGTTAATTGTGTTTTGTGTTTATCTGTCAGTTAAAAAAATAGTTTATTTGTTTTGTAGTTGAAATTTTTATGAATGTCAGCACCACTATTATTTTGTATATTATCGAAAATGTTACACAGATATATCTAATGTCAGTTTGTCTCTTTAAATTCTTATACAGTACTGGCCAAAAGTTCGAGTTCAGGAATGAAAAATTTGTAATTAAGTAAACCCTCAACATCATCAAGTAATAAGGCAAATGTGTCTCTGATGTAACTTACAATATTCCAGTAATTATAATATATGGTACAAGTTTGGTGTCTAATGAGATCTATAGTTTGACTCTGGCATCTTTTTCTCATTTGACTGTAATTGCTTTGTTTGAGGGATTACCGACATATTTTTCTTGTTTCAGACTTTATATGCTAAAATAATCTGATTTCTTCAGTTCCTTTAAGTTATTAATTTTAAAAACAAGAATGCCAAAAAAATCTGTGAATTGAAAAGTGAAGACCATGCAGGGCAAAATTGACATTTCACGAGGTATAATACGATGAAATTGGAATATTGTGCTACAAGAGGACAGTTGAAAGCAACTGCAAGAAAGATCATCCAAGGAAAACAATGTTATTAAAAGGATTTCAACCTTTAACGGCTTCAAAACTATTTTTGAATTCAATAACCACATTTTTGATGAAAATTGCATTTTTTTTTCAGTTCCAGAACCATTTTCAGGTGCCTTGGAGAAAAAAAACAGCAGTTAAAAAACTAATGTATCACAAAAAACACGGCAAAAAAGGCTGGTTTTTGTAAAAGATCATTGAAACTGGACTGTGAATAAGACAAAGGAATCAAATTGGAGACACATGTTGGAAGTCCAGTAATGGCTTGGAGGTGTTTTCTTCTTCGTCTACTGGAAATGTATTGAAAATTGAAGGAATTGTGAAGAAAGAAAGATACCACAACATCCTTATCTGTCTTGCCATGTTTTCTCTATCTAATGGATGGGGGTTGAACCAATAAAAAGTTCTTGGAGTAACAAGATAAAGGTGGGACAGTAAGAATAGTGAAATGACCTTCTCTATGTCCAGTTCTCAATATGATTGAAAAGTTGTGGCAACAGCTGAAAGTGCTTGTGGTCGGACAGAACCAAACACTCTGCAACAACTGATGCAGAAATGAACCACAATCTCAGCTGTAAACATGTTGTTGACATCGATGTCTAAGTATTGTGAGACAATCATCAAATGTAGCATGGGACCTGGTACAAAACATATTAATAGAAAATAAAAAAGTACAAAATATTATTTAAAAATTAAAAAACAACAATTTTATCTTGCAAGGATAGATGATAATAGCAGAAAATGTAAGTGAGCTCGAACCTTTTTACCAGTACTGTAGATTTATAATTGTGTGTGTGTGTATATGGTTCTGTGTTATTAACGTACACCACTTTGTTCATCCAGGTCGAGTTAAAAGTCATCCCGGATAACTATTTACTTTTGCTAGCCGAGAACCAGAGTGAGGTGGTTAGATTGTACAAAGAACAGCGGGGCAGTTGGCTACCTCTGTTACCATGGCGACAAACTTTTATCACTTTGCCTGCTTTCGATTCTTACTGTTTTGGTATAGCTACTAAAGACGAATACGAACTCCAACTATTTGTTCGATGTACGTGTCTTAATATTTATATTTCATTAAGTTTCAAATGTGTATAATTTTACATTGTTTTTTTGTAACTAATTAATTTAGCAGTTTACTTTATTTATGTTTTTTTCTGCAAATGATTTCAAATAATTTCTCACAGTTTGTTTTGGTGATAATAGAAATACTAAACTGATATTTAGGACTATTGAAATGTGATTTCTGAAAGTTGTATAGGTTTTGTAGAAGTGCAGTTTTTAAGTACAATGTTAAGGATACTGTAGTTAGTTGGTGGACTGTTTGTGTTTGTAACTTGGTGGTTTGTATTTATTAATTTATGTTGTTCTAGATGTGAAATTACTGGAGGTTACTGTAGTTAGTAGGTGGACTGTTTGTGTTTGTAACTTGGTGGTTTGTATTTATTAATTTATGTTGTTTTAGATGTGAATTACTGGAGGGTACTGCAGTTAGTAGGTGGACTGTTTGTGTTTGTAACTTGGTGGTTTATATTTATTAATTTGTGGTGTTTTAGATGTTAATTACTGGAGGGTACTGTAGTTAGTAGGTGACAGACTGTGTTTGTAACTTGGTGGTTTGTATTTATTAATTTAATGTTGTTTTAGATGTGAATTACTGGAGGGTACTGCAGTTAGTAGGTGGACTGTTTGTGTTTGTAACTTGGTGGTTTGTATTTATTAATTTATGTTGTTTTAGATGTGAATTACTGGAGGGTTCTGCAGTTAGTAGGTGGACTGTTTGTCTTCTTCTCTGCACCATCATTCAGCAGGTAGGCACATTAAGTGATTTACCAGAGTTTTCTTAAAAGGAATAACAATTGCTACATCTGAAAACCAGATATGATAAAAGTAACGAAGCAAGTAAAGGTGTGAATGTTCGTAGATCTTCTTAAGAGAAGTTTGACGTAAATAATTATATGGTTAGGTGTGTGGTTTTTTTTTTCTACCATTCAGTTTGTGTTTATTTGTATAGAGTAGAAGTCAACTTACTGTTTGTGTAACTTGAACACTTAATAGTGTTCTAAGAACATTATATAAACTGTGTGTGGCAGTTTTTAAGTGTAGCATTTACGCTAAGGAATTAATCATTTGTTCTTTCGTCTCAAGATTTACATAAATGTATGGTTGTTTCTTTCAAAGGAATGTATTTTTCTTCTACGCAACAGGAGTGTCTTTTGGGGTCGTTGCTTCTCTTCTAATTATCGTTTTTGTTCTGAGCCGATTTGTACCAAAGGTAAGAATGTGTTTAAAGCACATATCTCTTGGTTAAGTAAAATTAAACATTTCATGCTGAATATAAAGGAAGAAACCAGTGACCTTACAAATGTATAAATACAGGACATAAGGAATACTTTATGAAGTCAGAAAAACACATAAAAATAAGTGCCAGTCTCATTGATTCATGTGAGATTTTACATGCTGTAATATTGTTGATTCCTGTGAGATTTTACGTGCTGTAATATCATTGATTCCTGTGAGATTTTACATGCTGTAATATTGTTGATTCCTGTGAAATGTTACATGCTGTAATATTGTTGATTCCTGTGAGATTTTACATGCTGTAATATCATTGATTCCTGTGAGATATTACATGCTGTAATTACTTTATTCCTGTGAGATGTTACATGCTATAATGCTGTTGTAATAATAGACCAAAATGATAGTCTCAGCACTGAGTTTTTGCGTTAGATCAATGTACCACCTGTGGTTCCTTATACATGCCAGCAAAATTTTTTCCAGGATGTTAAAGACTGCTAACTTCACATACTGACTTTATAACCAACCTGTATTATTATATTTCTAGCATGTAGCCAGATATACAAGGATAAGAATTAGAAAATGTGTCATCTCCTTTTTGGTGTAAATATATACATCAATTATGTTTTATGGAATATTAAGGTTATAAATTATAACTTTTTTAACTATATTTTATACAAAGTATCTTTATCTTCTTCTCATAATGATCTTTTTGTTATAGTAAATATTTTACTGAAACTTTGTAAAAAACTGCACCACTTTTTTATCTTTATTGTTGTTTACTTGGTGATATTTGTGTTAAACTAAACATCTTCTGAAAAACTGAATTCTACACTCATTTACATTTATGTTGTAGTAAAGATGATAAAAAAGATGAATTCTACATCGTATTTTTGTTGTTTACTTTGTGTGGAACTGAGGATCTTAGTGATATTCTCTAGAAAGCTGGAGCCTATACTGTCATGCTTTTCGGATGGTCCCTCGTACTCTATAGTCTACAACTGGTCTGGGATAACATTCGTGACATCACTCAGAAGTACCACGTTTTCTTGTTGGGTTACGTTACAGTTGCTAGTCTGATTAGTTTTGCTGCCTGCTACAGGTACGGACCAGTGACTGATTACAGGAGTTTAAACCTCATTCAGTGGACGATACAGGTACAAGCTGCGTTCTTATCTGATGTTTTAAACCAACATTCTGAATGTATGTACTTTTTGTGCCTCAATACAAGACCCTCTACTTATTCTGTGAGAGGTTTTAATTAGAACTATTACACTGGCTTGTTCGGGTTGAAACTATTTTATGGACATTATTTTAGTTGTAAGAGTATAATACAGTTTTCATTCATCAAATTATTGTGTGTGACATTCTATTTAGGAATATTATTTTACCAACTAAAATTGAGCAGTCAGTAACTGTAATCCCTAGTATTCCTTGCAACATACATCAATATGCTCGTTCTATAACAAAATGTTAGTAAATTTTTAATCAGACTTGTGATATGCCAAAATAATAATAATACGTGTTAATTATTTAAAATTGTTATTCACATTAAAAGAAAGAAAGTTATATTCCAGACAAGGGACAGTGATTGTTTGGGAAGAGTATTCTTCTTCTTCACAGCCAGTCCTTGACTTTGTAGTTTCTAATTGTGGAAATGTTTCTAATTTTAAAGTTGGGCCTAAAAGAAATATTGTTACTAGTATTTCATCAGTTTCTAAATTTAGTTTAACATTAAAAAATTGTATAGATTATCTTTTTCTTGGCCTACTAATTCTAAATAAATAGCTATGATCCAAAATGCTGCTACATGCAAGGAAAAAAGTTTGGTTTGTTTAATGATGATTAGAGATAGGTTTAGTATTTGTGATTTTGGCATAAAAATGTATGTTCAGGAGATTTATAGTTCAAGAAATGTGTTACCAGTAGCTTCAGACTAGGAATGCAGAAACAAAAACAACAAGCCACTGGTGTTTACTCAGAACTCATATTTGGCAAATGTTTTTAACAGTTTGACTCATCAGCCACCAGGAAGTCCATTGAAAGAACAACCATTATATATAAATATAATACTATATTGAAAAAATATATCTTGTTTATGTAATATGGGTTTCATTACTTGGAATTCTACATAAAACACATCAATATAGTTGTCGTGTGTCCGATACTTCTTGGCAGAGTTACGAACATAGAACTAATGTGTGTTTTAATGAATATTGAAATACATTATGTCTTGTTTATGTAATATGGGTTTCATTACTCGGAATTCTACATAAAACACATCAGTGTAGTTGTCGTGTGTCCGATACTTCTTGGCAGAGTTACGAACATAGAACTAATGTGTGTTTTAATGAATATTGAAATACATTATGTCTTGTTTATGTAATATGGGTTTCATTACTTGGAATTCTACATAAAACACATCAGTGTAGTTGTCGTGTGTCCGATACTTCTTGGCAGAGTTACGAACATAGAACTAATGTGTGTTTTAATGAATATTGAAATACATTATGTCTTGTTTATGAAAGAACATCAAGCTCGTAAATATTGTAGATTATATTACATTTACAACTGGGATGAGTGCTGTCTTAACTTAATAATTTTTTATTATTTTCAGTTGGTAGCTCTGATGTCCATCTTCTATAGTTCTGAGCTAAGAGAAGCAAGCACGGCTATTATTATTGTTGTTCTTGTTTTCTACAACATTCCAAAATCATGGATAGCCAAGCTAAAACGATTTGGTTGGTGATATTATTTCCACTTGTATGAGAGAAATCTATAAGATAATTTTTAACATCATAAAGACCGTACGAAAACGTTCGGGAATTAAACAAAGCAGTGAAGAATAATTTTTTCAAATTCATCAGAAAACTGATGAAGATATTTCTAACTCGTTGGAATTGTAATGATAAAAACCACCTAATCTGTGAAAGAATAATCTTGGTCCAGTTTTAACTTCTTAAAATAAGGTAAATTAAAAAAAATACCCTTGCAAAATATGTTTTGTTTCCTTTTGAAAACGTATTTTATCCAATTGGAAGAAGCTGGAACTAA
This sequence comes from Limulus polyphemus, assembly GCF_000517525.1. NCBI lineage: Eukaryota > Metazoa > Arthropoda > Merostomata > Xiphosura > Limulidae > Limulus > Limulus polyphemus. Next base: position 10,725 of record NW_013671683.1, read on the forward strand.
TCCAAAGATTTGATATACTGTTAATTATAGAATATTTTTCTGAGTTTCACATAAAAAGTTTGGAAATTTTTAAAACAAAAACTTACAAAGAAGTAATTATTTTTATTGCATTTTAGGCGGCATAAGTTTCCTCCCAAAGTGAAATTATTAACTGAAGCTGAATACATTCAACAAGCCAATGAAGAGACACGGAAGGCTTTAGAAGCATTACGTGCTTACTGTGAAAGTCCCAATTGTAGTGCTTGGAAATTAACCTGCAGACTGAAGGATCCTGTCAGGTAATCCTCTCATTGACAAAAAAAAAACAACAATAACTTCTGTATAGGATAATGCTTCAGTATTACATTAGTGCCTACAAAACAAATTAATAAAAGCAACATAAAAAAGTACTTATTGGTGGTTATTTTGTTGCCTGTGAGAAAGGCAGTTGTGATAGTTTGTTGGGTTTTAACTCTAATTTCACCTTTGCTTTCAGAAAAGAACATTATTTAATACATGGAAATACGCAGTGTTATTATATATTTTTTAATTTCTTCAACAGATTTGCAAGATTTATTGAGGGCGAATCTCATCTAAGTGATCAAGAAATTTTGGAATACGATTCGGATTCTTTTTATGCTGGTCTCTCGGGAATGATCACTGAAGATGAAGACAGCGAAGAAGAGCTTGTTTCATATTCTCCTAATTGATGACATTTTATTTATCATCATTTGATCAAATTCTGGGAATGTTGAAGTGATGTAAAGTACAATCATTGAAATGAAAATAGAGATCGTAGCAGTGACTTGAGCAATTTTTTAACAAAGCAGTACTTTTACTAACCGGATGTACTTACTTGGCTGATCAAAATATGAACATTTAAATACTTTTCTTGATGATGATTCTGCTGTAATGCTTGTAACTTCATAATATATACAACTTTTATTCAATGAACATATGGAGAGACTCGTTTTAGCAAGAATAGTATGCTGTTTCTGTATATAAAGTAACTTTTCTTTTGTGCCATTGAATGTTTATCATAGAAGTCCTTCAACATTCATAGAGGCATTCACATTTTTTGGGCTTTGATGAAATGTTTTTGTTTGTTTTCTATGTGCTTCTTCATTTCTATAATTACTTGTAATCCTTAATTAATTTCGAATTTTTTTATACAAGGTTGGTAATATTATTCTATCATGCTTTTGTTTGTACTAGAACATAGAAGTGCATGAGGTTTACTGTGAAGTTTACCCAAAATTATTCATTAAAAAAATAAAATGCCATTAATCAAAAAGTAGGAAAGTAAAGATGCCAAAACTTTGTATAATTGTAACTAATAGATTTGAGGTTCTTGTCAGTCTAGCCAACGATAACTAAATGTCCAAAGAGGAGAAATCAAGATGTGTGAAATACACCATGCCAAGTTTGAAAATTTATGCGAGTGTTCTATCACTATGACCTCTGCCTTAGTTGCAATGGTGGCCACATGGAGGTGTGACTGTTTGTACGACAACTTGACATTGTTAGTTACTTTCTTCCCTAAGACACAGGCAAAAGTTGAAAATTATAAACATACCAATAATATGCATGTTTTTAAGTGACAGCAGCTAAATTGCCTGTTCTATCTTTACATTTAATATTTCTTATATTTGCAACACTTCAAGTCCTTTAAGCTCTTAATGAATTTCTCTTACAAATGTTTGGATTGTTTTCTGAACAAAACATTTAATCTGATAATCATTGGCTGATGTGCAAACAGTACAAATCCATAAGGATGAAACCAAAATTTTTTGTTACACCTTTCTGCTACTGATCTTCCAAAGTATATTTTTATAGTGTAACATTGAATAATTAAAATCTGTATTACATGTTTCTGCAGTACCACAATATCGTATTATTTTAAATGTTTTTTTAATACTTTAATTTTATCAGTATTTTGTTGACGTACCTCCCAACATTTTGCAATAGTGAGTTTGTTACGTATACACTAGAATTCAGCTTATCTCAAATGTTATGATACACTGTTAGTAAGCACGAATGGGAGTGAGGTCTACAGTTGTTTGACCTTTCTTTCAGACTTCTAGCTATGGGTAGTATAAATAGATTTTTTTGCCTGGTGGTTAGGGTGCACGAGTCACGTTCTGCAGGGCACGGCACAGGATCCAAATCTGACATCAAACATGCTTGTCGTTTCAGCCATGGTGGCATTATAATGTGATGGTCATTGGTGAAGAGTTGCCCAAGAGTAGGCAGTGGGTCCTACTGGTCAGTTGCCCTCCCTGTGATCAGCAGTTCAAAATTAGGGATGACTGCTTTGCCTTAAAACAGACAAACACATAAAGGCACCAATAGGCAAGTATCAATCAATTTCTTGGAGACAAGATTCTTCTCCTTGCAGTAGTTGGATGTTTGGTAGATAGATGCAAATTTGGTACTTTTTTATTTCGTAATGGCACTACATACATCTTAACTATAGTGTAAATTTTTTATTTCGTAATGGCACTACATACATCTTAGATATAGTGTAAATTCTGTATCTCTACTTAAACCTTTTTTTTAAGATTTTTAGATTCTAAAACATGTAATACAATCTTTGTTTTAGATAAATTTTTTTTGTGTGTGAAAAATAAAATGTAAGTTTATTAATTCAATGAGTTAGTGTTATGATGTTGGACATAAAAGTCATAAGCAAAAATGTTTTCATGATTCATTTATTGACTATGAATTAGCATTGTGTACAAAATATTAGTGGCATTTTGGCACATAAATCTGAGTTAAGAAATTAAACAGATCAACATAAAGACAAGTAAGCTTAGTTTATATACAGTTAAACAAATGTGTAACATGTTTCATCATGTAGACAAAATAAACTTTAACATGACCTTTTGACTGGTTAATGTATGTTTTTTAACTAATCAACACTCGGCAGATTTCCCTTCTCGATGTACTGACTCATGTTTACAAACTGTAACTTTGAAACATTTTATGTATATGTTACACATGAGAAAATTTCTATCAGATATAATTTTTTACATAAATATATATTTACATACAAACATTTTGTTAAAGTTGTTCGAGAACAAGATGAAATTCCAGCTACAGAAACATTTCTAAGTATATGAGAATTAAAAAAAAATAACTACATGGATATCCTTTAAATAACCATAAAATTGTACAAAAGATGATGGGCTAAAAACACTGAAATTTTCAATTCTCTAATGTGATAAATGTTAGACTATTTTATTACAAAGTAGACGTACTTCTAATCTTGGACTATGTCTACTAAGAGTAACATTTCTTAAAATAGTTTTGTTATTCAGTAGTTTGCAACTTCACCACCACATTTGAACTGATTAATATGAAACATTTCCACAAGTTATGTGTTTATTCAGTAGATGTAGCATTTAAAATTTATTCAATTAATGTAAATAGTATCGGAATATAATAAATGTACAAAAATATTAACTTTAAAAATACGTAAATTGATGTCACAAGACAGTGAATTACAGTAAGTAAAAAACTGGTTGATTCTAAGAAAATGCATTTTGATAAAATACATTGGACTACAAACTTCAGAGAACTACGTACTAGTTGGTGGTAATATCATTGATTATTAATTTGAATTTATGAAATAGCAAGGACACTAGAAACTGAGGTTTGATCAATTAACATAAGTTTTGATCCACGTCATAAATGAAGAAACTTTAGTGTAAACACCTGGAAGGTTTGCTCGGCCACATCCCACTCCCCACGAAACAATTCCTACCAGTGTGTACCTCCCGTTGGTTTTAACTGTTAGTGGACCACCTGAATCACCCTGGAATAACAAGTAGAATTAGTTAGTATATCTGTATAATTATGGTTTTTTTAACTAGCGTGCTTTCAGTTGAGTACTAAAAGTTACACATGATAGTGCCTCAAAGAAAAAAACAAAATATGGATCAGGTAAATGGCATTAAATATCTGAAAGTTCACAGGTTAACTAAAAGTTATATGTAGGGTTATTTATTGTATAAAATTACAATTGTCACATGTGTACTTATGTTGTGGAATTTTTTATAAATCATGTGCGGTGATGATCGTTAAACACTTACCTGGCAAGCATCCTTTCCACCGTGTTTGTAACCAGCACATACCATCTCTTGATAGATCTTTTCTCTTCTTCCTACACTCTTGTACCACTGCTGACATTTTTTACTATCCATAATCTCCACCACTGCTTTTTGGAGTTTACTGGGAACAGCTCGAACTCCTACCAAATTACTGTCATCAGTTATTGTTGCATGTTCAAAAACCCAATGTAAATGTGAGTTAATACAATATAAAACTGTGACAGCCTTGAATCAGAAACAAAAAATGTGGCCCAGGTGGTTAGGGCGCTCAACTCGCAATGTGAGGGTCACGGGTTCGAATCCCCGTCACACCAAACATTCTTGCCCTTTCAGCCGTAAGGGCGTTATAATGTGATGGTCAATCCCACTATTCGTTGGTAAAAGAGTTGGTGGTGATGACTAGCTGCCTTCCCTCTAGTCTTACACTGCTAAATTAGGGACGGCTAGAGCAGATAGCCCTCGTGTAGCTTTACGCGAAATTCAAAAACAAACAAAAAACGTTTCCTTCAAATTCTTCCTCAGGTTGGTGAAGCCATAAAAGCTCAGTATTAAGTTAGAAAGCAATGTTTCATAAACAGATATATTAAGTTAAATTTTTCTACATATTTCTGACATAAGAACCGGTTCTTGATTTAAAAAATGAGGTGTGATAAAAAGAACTACGTGAAATAAAACATTAGTGAAGCATCAAACATCTATATAACGGAGCTGGTATAAAAGTATCCAGAACTTTGATCAGTTCTAACTTCTGATTAGATACAGCAGGATAGTATAGAATAAAACTAATACCTCGAACAGTTCTAACTTCTGATTAGATACAGCAAGATAGTTTAGAATAAAACTAATACCTTGAACAGTTCTAACTTCTGATTAGATACAGCAAGATAGTTTAGAATAAAACTGAGACCATGAACAGTTCTAACTTCTGATTAGATACAGCAAGATAATTTAGAATTAAACTAAATCTCTGATTACATATAACTAATAGCTGCATCACACTTTCATTAAGATTCTAGAAAGGTCATCATAAAATATAACAGTTTTTTCCAAATATGTTGGAAATCCATTGTTAAAAACAGGAAACAATATCAGAAATACTTCTATTCAAAAATTATAACTAGAAGTAAAAAGGAAACACATTTACAAATGAAACAGAAATTTCACTAACTCAAATCTTTCACCTTTACTTATTTATTGGATGTTTCTGTGGAACCAGTGTATTAGAGGACACGATACCAGTCTAAGTGAACCAGAATTCCACTGTATCTGAGTGCTCTGTGATTTCCATTCCATTCTGAAGCAAAGGAACATCATAAGAATAAAACTTACCATGTCTCAGATGGCACCCTAGTGTGTCTGCCACAGGAAGTTTAGGAACAGTCACAGGCTGGGGCTGAACGAAACATGGTAAGTCTCCAACGTCATGTAGTTCTAGTGTGTCTACCACAGAAAGCTTAGGAACAGTCACAGGCTAACTACATGACGTTGGAGACTTACCATGTTTCGTTCAGCCCCAGCCTGTGACTGTTCCTAAACTTCCTGTGAACTGTTCAGCCTGTGGCCGACACACTGGAACTATATGACGTTGGAGACTTACCATGTTTCGTTCAGCCCCAGCCTGTGACTGTTCCTAAACTTCCTGTGAACTCCTGTTCAGCCTGTGGTAGACACACTGGAACTATATAAGATTGGAGACTTACCATGTTTTGTTCGGCCCCAGCCTGTGACTGTTCCTAAACTTCCTGTGAACTCCTGTTCGGCCTGTGGTAGACACACTGGAACTATATGACGTTGGAGTTTCACTGGCTCTGTGAGCTCGAGAAGGGCAATGTCTCCCAGGAAGTTTCCAGGATTATAACCTGAATAAATTATCTTTCTTCTGACATTATACTCATCATGTTGTAGCTTCTCATTTGTAGTCCTGATGTCATACTCACCAACCCGGATACCAAGTATACGTGTTGCAGCACTGAAATAACAGAGGTTAAGGTTGTATCTTTATCATAACACACCAACTATACATGTTATGGCACTGAACTAACAGAGGTTAAGCTCGTATTTTTACCATAACAAAATCTGTGCTTGAGTGGATTCAATATAAACACTGAAGTTTCTATTTATGTAGAACTTTTCTATAAAACAAAACAGATCCTGTTTCTTTGTGGTTTCTGTTTTGTCTTTAAAGCTTTTTCTGGATATACTGTGAATGATTCAGATAATGTTTTGTAAATAAGAGTTTTTTCAACACACACATCCAACCATGTGGAAGATAATAACATACATATTTTACAGAATTAAAAATCTTTCATACAATCTGTAAACATAGTGCTGGCAGTTTTAGTCTTATTTTTTTTACATTAGAACACACAACTACAGAGGTTGTATAAAGATCTGTTAGATGTGAGAAGTACCAGAATTTTACTATTTCTAAAGAATATCAACTTTCATAAACCAAACTAAGGTTTAACGCGTGGCATGTTTAGTAAAATATCAAATGTGTCTAGGATTTTTCCACCTTATAACAATAGAATTTCCAAGAATCAAGTTTATCAGGCCATGTATATTTTACCTACCCTATAATATACATCATAACACTTTGCCACAGTCACAAGTTATTGTTCATAAGGGCATTATGGGATATTTTGTAAAATGTGGTCTTGAACTTTTGTGTGTTGTGGAGAGTCAGTATCTGCTATACAAGTAACCTTGGGGGCCTACTCGTCCTTTCTATTGAGGGGGCTTTATGACGTGACAACAACTCCATCTATTAGTTGGTAAAGAGTAGCCCAATAGTTGGTAGTGGGTGGTGTTGACTGGCTATCCTCCACCTAGTCTGTCACTTCTAAATTAGGACAAATAGTGCAGGTATAACTCAAGGTCGTGTCAAGTACTGAAGAATGGGGTCTTTGAATAAGTTCTTAACAGTTTAATAACTTCAGTAGGCTAGCACCCATGTCTTTTGACAAGAAGTTAATTAGATAAAAAACCAAAGTCAAGGTACTTACAAAGGTGCAAGGCAATGTATATGTGTATATATGATATAACATACATATACAGACTTGGAGGGTATATACATATATATATATGATATAACGTCCATATACAGACTTGGAGGGTATATACATATATATATGATATAACGTCCATATACAGATTTGGAGGGTATATATATATGATATAACGTCCATATACAGACTTGGAGGTTATATACGTATATATATGATATAACGTCCATATACAGACTTGGAGGTATATACAATATAACTTCCATATACAGATTTGGAGGGTATATATATGATATAACGTTCATATACAGACTTGGAGGGTATATACGTGTATATATGATATAACGTCCATATACAGACCTGGAGAGTATATACATGTATATATGATATAACGTCCATATACACTCTTTGTTGTTAAATTTCCAAATTCTTCACCCATCTTTTGGGTAGACAAGATATAAAAAATATTTGTAAGTTGTTTATTGTCAGGTTTTATAAAAACATCTTCCAACAGGTAGCAGTTTTGAAGAAAAGTTATCTTTCTAAACGAATATCATGTGGAGGAGCTCTAATTCACAAGAAATGGGTGGCAACTGCAGCACACTGCGTGTATCGGTAAGTCTGTATGTGGAAATTATATCGTATATACACATATATACCCTCCAACTCTGTATATGGACGTTATATCATAAATACATGTATATACTCTCCAGGTCTGTATATGGACGTTATATCATATATACACGTATATACCCTCCAAGTCTGTATATGGATGTTATATCATATATATACACGTATATACCCTGCAAGTCGTGGCTTTGCTTTAACACAAACTCTTGCAGTGGACACAGCAAATAACTTAATGTGGATTTGCTCTAACACAAACTCTTGCAGTGGACACAGCAGATAACATGGCTTTGCTCTAACACAAACTCTTGCAGTGGACACAGTAGATACCTTAACATGGCTTTGCTCTAACACAAACTCTTGGAGTGGACACAGCAGATAACTTAAAATGGCTTTGCTCTAACACAAACTCTTGGAGTGGACACAGCAGATAACGTGGCTTTGTTCTAACAGAAACTCTTGCAGTGGACACAGCAGATAACCTATCATGGTTTTGCTCTAACACAAAGCAGTGGACACAGCAGATAACTTAACAAAGAGTTTGCTTTAACACAAACTCTTGCAGTGGACACAGCAAATAACTTAATGTGGCTTTGCTCTAACACAAACTCTTGCAGTGGACACAGCAGATAACTTAACATGGCTTTGCTTTAACACAAACTCTTGCAGTGGACACAGCAAATAACTTAATGTGGCTTTGCTCTAACATAAACTCTTGCAGTGGACACAGTAGATACCTTAACATGGCTTTGCTCTAACACAAACTCTTGCAGTGGACACAGCAGATAACATGGCTTTGCTCTAACACAAACTCTTGCAGTGGACACAGCAGATAGCTTAACATGGCTTTGCTCTAACACAAACTCTTGCAGTGGACACAGCAGATAACTTTACATGGCTTTGCACTAACACAAACTCTTGCAGTGGACACAGCAGATACCTTAACGTGGCTTTGCTGTAACACAAACTCTTGCAGTGGACACAGCAGATACCTTAACATGGCTTTGCTCTAACACAAACTCTT
>NW_013671683.1:19606-28661 GCF_000517525.1 Limulus polyphemus
AAGAGTTTGTGTTAGAGCAAAGCCATGTTAAGGTATCTGCTGTGTCCACTGCAAGAGTTTGTGTTAGAGCAAAGCCATGTTAAGCTATCTGCTGTGTCCACTGCAAGAGTTTGTGTTAGAGCAAAGCCATGTAAAGTTATCTGCTGTGTCCACTGCAAGAGTTTGTGTTAGAGCAAAGCCATGTTAAGCTATCTGCTGTGTCCACTGCAAGAGTTTGTGTTAGAGCAAAGCCATGTTATCTGCTGTGTCCACTGCAAGAGTTTGTGTTAGAGCAAAGCCATGTTAAAGTATCTACTGTGTCCACTGCAAGAGTTTGTGTTACAGCAAAGCCACGTTAAGTTATCTGCTGTGTCCACTGCAAGAGTTTGTGTTAGAGCAAAGCCACGTTAAGTTATCTGCTGTGTCCACTGCAAGAGTTTGTGTTAGAGCAAAGCCACATTAAGTTATCTGCTGTGTCCATTGCATGTTTCATCCTAAACTTAAGCTTTTGATTTTGATACCCATGATAAACACATCACAGATAGCCCATTGTTTAGGTTTGCACTTAACAACAAAACAGTTCAGACACAAAACCGTTTATGCTTATATAGATAATTATTTCTACAAGTATGAATTCCCATACAGTCTCTATACTTTCACTTCAGAGTAGGGTCACTATATGTCCCCAGATGACAAGTGTTGTCCCCGGGGATAAATATCCCCAAACGTGTTCGAAAAAATCGTCCCCAAAATACCTTCCCATTTCATTGTTTATACTTTGTAAGAAATGTCTGCATCAAAAATACATGAGAAATAAACACTGAACCAGTTTATTTTCATTATTACCTTTGGTATAGTACTGAGAAAGAAAAATGAAATCCTAGAATGGAAACAATCATCGCAGAAATACATCTGTCACAACCTTCTTCAGCTTTTGGAATAATGATGACTACAGGTACAATGTTTCATGCAAGTGTCCCCAGATTTTGTTTATAAACTGTGATCACCTTAGCATAATGAAGTGATAGAACTCTTGCCCTTGGGAGCACTATAAGATGATGTTCAAGTTGTTACCAAATGCCACATAAAAATACAGAGTAATATTGTATCAGCCAAGATATTTTAAATCAACATCAATAACACTGTCAGTACTGTGAGTGGTCTTATTTTACTGGAAAGATCACCGATGTTACCTAAACATTATTTTAAATCAATTACAAGTTATAACACAGACGACATCTAATGCCCCAAATTTGTAACAATTACAAAAATATTAAAACATCACAAAATGCCCTAATAAATACATACAAAGAATTGAATGCGTCATATTGAAATGATTCTAAATATGCAAATAAGTAAGTCACGTGAAAACCACTGCCGGTATCAAATTGCGGTGTAACAGAACTACATTTTGACATTGTTTTGCGTTTTGTAAGTATTGTGATGTGATACCACTGAAAATTAATTGCTCATGGAAAGGGTATACAACAGCCCTTTCCAACGCAAGGTATTCATACATTTGTACTTAATGATACTGGAAAAAAAGGAATACGATCAACCTGGGATAACAAGACCTTTCAGAAAGAGACCAGCAACAGGTCACATCCCAACTTTGGTAGGCAGTGTGGCATATTGTAACAGGTGAGAATCTATGAACACAAAGGCCAGTGGCAACAGTCGACCACAACAAGATGGTCTATGGGAAATATGCAGGAAAGGGTGGTATACTTTGGACATAACCTTATGACAGAGCCTTTTGCAATGGAAATTATGCTTAAGGGCTATTTTGAAGTTGCACGTTGGTCAGATATATCTAACTGTACATGGGGGTATGGATTGTAATGACTTGGTGAGGCTCCAAAATTGTTTAGTATAACGTACTTAACTTTTGTATAATCCAATTTGGTAGGTATAAAACCAATTTAAAATAGATTCATCTTGAAACTCGTAAAATGCCATTTGATATTCTTACTCAAAATTACATTCAGAACTTACTAAGCATTGAAAATTAAGATATATTTCCTGACATTTTAACTACATTACTAATTTTTCGTGCTACAAGTAAGTAGGCCTATTGCAAGATTTTTTGCGACCCTGGTGCATACACTTATAATGGTGGCCCTTAAATCATAGTTCAGTTTTATAGGAAATGTAAAAGGCCAATATATATATTGAGAAAATAAAAGAAGCACAGAAGTGATCAAAAACTACAATTTTATAATACATCAAAAACACGAATATCTCAAGTCTTTTGGGGGCCCAAGCGCATTGTACCCTTTTCACACTCTCTAAGTTCTTTCCTAGCACCGGTACTGTAAGTGTGAGTAACATGTTGTTGTAACGGTTTCAATTGTTGGGTAGGTTCATTTTTGTTACTCAATAAAAATAATGCCAAGTCCAGGTCACTTAACAAAAATTAAACCATTTTACTTGTTCAACTATAACTTACCGAGTGATAGGCCTAACTCACAAACAAATCTAGAGTGGTAGGCCTAACTCACAAATAGAACTAGAGTGATAGGCTTAACTTACAAATAAAACTAGTGATAGGCCTAACTCACAAATAGAACTAGAGTGATAGGCCTAACTCACAAATAAAACTAGAGTGATAGGCCTAACTCATAAAAAGAACTAGAGTGATAGGCCTAACTCACAAATAAAATTAGAGTGATAGGCCTAACTTACAAATAGAACTAGAGTGATAGGCTTAACTCCCAAATAGAACTAGAGTGATAGGCTTAACTCCCAAACAAATCTAGAGTGATAGGCCTAACTCCCAAACAAATCTAGATTGATAGGCCTAACTCCCAAACAAATCTAGAGTGATAGGCCTAACTCACATATAGAACTAGAGTGATAGGCCTAACTCCCAAACAAATCTAGAGTGATAGGCCTAACTCACATATAGAACTAGAGTGATAGGCCTAACTAGTTAGACCTATCACTCTAGTTCTTTTGTGAGTTAGGCCTATCACTCTAGATTTGTTCGGGCACGAATAAATCTAGAATGATAGGCCTAACTTACAAATAGAACTAGAGTGATAGGCTTAACTCCCAAACAAATCTAGAGTGATAGGCCTAACTCCCAAACAAATGTAGAGTGATAGGCCTAACTCCCAAACAAATCTAGAGTGATAGGCCTATCTCACATATAGAACTAGAGTGATAGGCCTAACTCCCAAACAAATCTAGAGTGATAGGCCTAACTCACAAAAGGAACTAGAGTGATAGGTCTAACTCACGAATAAATCTAGAGTGATAGGCCTAAACTAACAAATAAAGCTAAACAGTTAGTCACTTGGTGAACTTCCTCTCGTAACTACGGCACAAAAACTCAGTATATGTACAGCATTGAGCTGATTTACTAACTTACTGACTGACCGACTATCGACAACATTTTTGTACCCCCCCCCCCTCAGTGCTTCAACCGTAAGTCTAAAGGTTTACAACGCTAAAATCCAATTTGTGATACACGTTGTAGGCACAGTACTGATAGCTTTGCACTTGACAACAAACAAAGAAACTTTTCTTTGTTCTTATACTATCAATATGTTCCCCAAGTCTCAACAAATATTTGAGACCTCATGTCAAATCTAGATGATATTCAAGAAATTTCTAGGTGTCACACATTAATACTATACTATATCAAGCTTCCTTCCAGCAAACAATATTAAAACATAGTTCACAAAACTATGTATCATTACTTTAATAAACCTTCACGACACTGAAATATAAAAAGTGTAAGCCTACCTGCCAAGGAACTTCGCCGAATTTTGCATCTTCGCCTCCAATGACTTTCGAACCACGTAAATACGTTTTTCCACATACTAAAGAATAAACATATTATCATACTTATAATCAGTGTAACTTTAGGACACTTCATATTTATTATCGCCTAATTAAGTATTTTAAAACAAAAATACTTAAGAAGCCTTTCGAACATCTGAATTAGTAACCAATAAATTAATAATTAACTTTATCTATGGGGTTTTGAGTCCGTTTTACTTCACCATATACTAATCTAAATTAATTTAGATAATTTAAGGTTAGTATATGGTGAAATAAAACGCACTCCAAACCCCGCAGAATGGCATAGATATTATATACACTTCACCGTTATATGAGGCCTATTTCTGTGGTTCGCTGACCCTAGCTGTGCTGATGAGCTTTGAACAGGCGAAGCTTCAGTCCACAGCAGAGTACGGCCAATCAAAGAATGCATTAGGTCTCTAAGTCACAGATTTCACCTCTGGTGAATAAGAAGAGAAATCTTTAACACATACACATATAATACAATAATTAACTTTATATTATTATTATTTACTGAAATGTACCTGCCAAATAACGGATTAAATCAAGTAGATGGGTTTAAACGATAAAATACCGTGGTTTCTTTATCTGTTTCTTTAGTTATCTGAATAATTCATGATGAATCTTTTCCACCTAAAGCTGGATATTTTATAAGAAAAAATCTGCGTACCACCAAAAATAAAGAAATATGAGAAATATTGTAATAACAGAAGAAAAAAAGATGTGTTTGGATCTTCATCTGTGTTACACAACTGTACATGGTAAAGACTTATAAATAATTGTTTTAGGCATTATGGGAAATCTCTTGAGACGCGCATACTTTCTGTTTCACGTGCTTTAAAATTAAAGTGAATGTTAAAAGAGAAGTTTTCGGGTGTTTTCGAGTCAGTTTGGTTAAGTTATTGTTCAATAAAAAAATTAACACAACATGAATTTTTCCAGAATATCTAGATCAAATATTCCAGATTTGCAATGTGAACTATACTAATAAAACAAACGTTATAATACAGCGATGTATGATAAGTATATCGAAAATCATAACAATTGTTATACTTTAACTTACATAAAATATAGCAAAGATGCGTCTAACGATATCTTAACATCAAACAGCAGGATGTGGGAAGCCTTTGACATTACCTCTCTGGTTATTTCAACATGTGTCAGCCAGGTGTATTTTACTGCTCGGAGGCCCTCTCTGTCAGTATGTGTGGTTGAATTGTTTAATTTACTTATTTCGCGGGTTCTAGTTATTTTCTAGCCTGGTGGCAGGTTTTCTGTGACTCTGGTCCGCAGACTTGGTATGAGGCCCCTTAACCCTTAAATTTCAGTTAATTTTTATTGAAACTTAAAAAGGGCAATATACTGAAAAAACACATTAAGTACACATTTGATTTAAAAAGCAACAACAAATAAACAATTCTTTAATACATTAAAAATTCAAATAAAACAACCACCCACAGGGGTGGATTGAGGCCATTTGTGGTTTTGAATCCGCCCCTGACCACCCCCTATGATATACTATTCACATTTTAATGTAAATTAATGAACAAAAACCGAATGTAAATATGTTGATAGTTTTTCTTGCATGAAAAGAAGCAAAGAAAAGTACGTGACAAAAATTATTTTTATATTTGTATACTTCTAATTTAATCTTTACTGTTTTGTTTTTTTTATAAAATAAGATAAATCATTTTGTTTTGAAATATAAATGGCGTACATCAAGCGATACATGTACTGATTTACATTTCTACTGCCTTTAATTACAATGTTAAATCACATCATTCTGAAAGAAATTATAAGTAGGAAGTTACTACCTCCATCTTGCGGTTCACCAGAGAACCCAAGTGTCGTAGTTTGGCTGTTGATGGACTCAACGCTAGGATTTGGTCTGTTGGCATTTAATGATTGAGTCAAAGTACTCAAACTTTCACTGATAAATGATTGAAAATCCAAAGGCACACAACAGCTCCACATCATGCCGCCATTGCACAAGTTTAGCGCCCTCTTTCCTTCAAGCCAACAGTTAAACCCAAAATTACAGCCGTACGTTTGTCCCTGGTAGAAGCAGTTCTGTGGAAGCCCTGTTAGAACATAAATATTAAATAATAAAAAAATCAACGAGGAAGAAAGGGTTAGCAGTAAACGTTTTATATTAGTATAGTGCACCCTTTTGTTACTACCAAAATAAATAGTTTGGTTTGAATTTCGCGCAAAGCTACACTAGATCTATGTTCGCTAGCCGTCCCTAATTTATCGGTGACAGACTAGAGGGAAGGCAGCTAGTCATCACAACCAACCGCCAACTCTTGGGTTACTATTTTATTAATAAATAATGGGATTAACTGTCACATTATAACGCCCCCACAGTTGAAAGAGCGAGCATGTTCAGTGATGAGCATTTGAACTCGCGACCTTCAGATTGCGAGTCGAGCACCTTAATCACGAGGCCATGCTAGTCTCAAACAAAATATAATGCAGAAGATTTGGTGGATAAAAGCCAAAAACAGTTTAGATCTTTTAGCTAAAAAGACAGTTAAAAAGCTACAAATTATTTTACCGAAATATTACGTAACAAAAGTTAACTCGGCTGAAAATATTTGTGGTGGGCAGACTGATATCATTTACAAAAATCCAGTATTGATTACTCAGTTAAAGTATCAATTATTTTTATTACTTTTTAAATAAAATAGTACCCTGTTTTTTTTATAAAAAGTAAGGTAAATTTTCATCCTACATTCCCGTCATGAGCAGTATGTATTAAAGGACTGTTTGAAGAAGTGTGAAATGATGCGGGCTTATTGGGTGTCATGATTATAAGGAGTCTTGTGTGTTTGGGCTAGGTTTCACAGGCTCCTAGGTGTTTAGGCTAGATTTCGCAGGCTCTTGGGTGTTTGGGCTAGGTTTTGGAGGGTCCTGAGTGCTTGGGCTAGGTTATGGAGGGTCCTGAGTGCTTGGGCTAGGTTTCACAGGTTCCTAGGTGTTTGGGCTAGGTTATGGAGGGTCCTGAGTGCTTGGGCTAGGTTTCGCAGGCTCCTAGGTGTTTGGGCTAGATTTCGCAGGCTCTTGGGTGTTTGGGCTAGGTTTTGGAGGGTCCTGAGTGCTTGGGCTAGGTTTCACAGGTCCCTAGGTGTTTGGGCTAGGTTTCACAGGATCCTAGGTGTTTGGGCTAGGTTACGCAGGCTCTTTGGTGTTTCGGCTAGGTTTTGGAGGGTCCTGAGTGCTTGGGCTATATTTTTCAGGGTCTTGGGTATGACGGGCTTATAAAGCCAAAAAATCTGGTATCGATACCCCCAGTGGGTAGAGTAAAGATAGCCTTTTGTGTAGGTTTGGCTTAAATTTGGCAATATCGCCTACCACTATCGTCTTCTAGCTAGCGATGTAGATGTAGGTCATGATATGCGTGCTATCTGAGCAGTAAACCTAGTTTTCAAAATCAGGTTGTTGTTTGTTTTGTTTTTTGTTACAATAAGCCTTCTCGAAAATGACCTGAAACTTCCAAGTTATTCACTGCTTTGAAATGTTAGTTTTTCAACCAACTGTAACATGGAACGTTCTAGAAGACCCGTTCGTTTATTGTAAAATTGAAACATTAATAATTTAACTAAAAAAAAGACTTGTATGAAATTTCATCGTCTCCGCATTCCAAACAAGTCATTTTAATTACTGTATTATTTGAAATAAAAATCATTTTTTACTTTCAAGCAGATCATTGCACCAACTCAGGAATAAAACTTATTTTATATTATCAACTAAAAGTTGTAGTTTAATTATACAGAGTTTGTTATGTGTTGTTTATTTTATTTGCGCCGTTACACATTTGTATATCGTTAAGGTTATCTGCCTGTACAAAATTTTGAGCTACTGAACGGCATCCGGTTAGAGATACTCTACTGTTGTAACGCACTGACAGATTAAACTAAAACTTCTTAACCACCTGGATCAACAAATAAAATAAATAAAACTATTATAAACATGTATTCGGTCACTGAGTATTCGTATTTTTTAAGGGATGACGCCACACAAAGACTGTTCTATGAACTAATTATCACATGATGATATGACGTAATTTAACCATTTTGTGGATTTATTATTCCTACCCCTCTGTGATTTCGAAAAGTTTGCTATAGTAAAATCAAACTAACCTTAGTTTTCTGGTTAATAATGCGCAGTCAGTTTCACAGTGAATAGAAATTACATCATAATCTTAAATTAATGCGCATAAAAAAAAAGAGTTACACTTTTATGACTTTCTATAATAATACGAATTTAATATTTGAAATTAAAAGGTGGGTATCTGGACCTAATGGTTTATAGAGAAATGTATTTATGTTTTTACAGCGTGTTCCGTTTGGTATTTCTCTTTACTTCATCTTATAAACACGTGTTACTTTCACTCCGGTGTATTTCTACACTTTTCACTCCTTTTCACCGCGAACTGGGTGTGGTCTAGCGGTCAGTCTGTAAGTCTGAAGGTCCAATGTTCGCGTTCCGTTGCCACAAGAATGCGCCCCTCGCTCTTTGCTTGGGATGCGTAATAAGAACGAGAGCCAACTCCAACTACTCGATCTGAGTAGCCCAAGAACTGGCGGTGGGGACTGTTTCCCTCTCTCTATCAGTTCAAAATTAGGGACAGTTAGAGCAGATAGCCCTTGTGTAGTTTTGCGCGAAACAAAATAAACCTTTTTTTTCACTATTGTCCATTGCTTTTAATACAAGGTACAACTGACGCATGCGTACTAAATCCAAACTTCGTACCTTCTCGACACTATTAGTTACACCTGTTCCAAGTGTTCCGATCATTACTACAGTTAGTTAAGCCTTTATTAAATACGCCCTACATTCGATAAAGAGATAAGTTAACACTGTAACTTGTGTACGTGTTATGCTTTAGTTTAGTTTAAACTTTACCGTACTTAATACTATATCAATAAATAACTTATAATGTTATTCTACGACCTAACGTTAGACCTTTTTAAAAACTTTGATGCTGTTGTACAAAGCGTCTACTAAAGTATATTTACACGCACCTTTTATTAATTACATCCTTTCCAATGAAGTGTGCGCGCATGCGTATTTAGATAGTAAGGTGGGCACACATTTTCAGGACAGACAAAAACTGGGAATTTTTATAATAGATTTTGCACTGAATTTCTGTACACTCACAAATAATTTAAATACAAAACTTAACAGAAAAGACAAGCACTGATTTAAAGTAAGATGTACTTACTTAGAACGTAGCGGATGAAGGTAAGATGTACTTACTTAG
>NW_013671683.1:29617-37811 GCF_000517525.1 Limulus polyphemus
CATATCAAGTACGGTCGGTATTGATCACAACCGGTTACTCGCATATCAAGTACGGTCGGTATTGATCACAACCGGTTACTCGCATATCAATACGGTCGGTATTGATCACAACCGGGTACTCTCATCTCAACTACGGTCGGTATTGATCACAACCGGGTACTCGTATCTCAAGACGGTCGGTATTGATCACAACCGGTTACTAGCATATCAAGTACGGTCGGTATTGATCACAACCGGTTACTCGCATATCAAGTACGGTCGGTATTGATCACAACCGGATACTGATTATAATCAAGCACTCAGCTACATATACCATTCAAGTACGACTGGAACTGATTATCACTGGGTGTACGGGTAATGGCCGGTAATGATTATACGAAATAATATAATATTTCTTTTCGTGCCTAAACTTTAGCGTATGAATACTCGGGTGGACATCACACAATATAGAACGTAGAATGTGTCATAACATGAATCCTTGGGAGCCGGACACAAGTTCAGTTATCCGTACGTACTCCAGATTAGGATAGCATATCCATATCTCTTAACTTGAAACTGGTTTCTTTAAGATATAATAAATACAAATTGGAATATCATAGTTTCCAGAATAGCTTTAGGGTTCACTAAATATAATTGTTAGAGTAATGAAACAACCGGTATATAGTGTAAGTTTTCACTCAAATTAATTAATGAATACTAACGTTAAACTGAGTGGAGTGTTTACTGTTAGTGCATTAAGTACAGTGTTAAATCAAGGTATAAGATCTGAAGCTGAAGTAGATATTGTTACACTAACTGGACTGTTTACTGTTAGTGCATTAAGTACAGTGTTAAATCAAGGTACAAGATCCGTAGCTGAAGTAGATATTGTTACACTGAGTAGAGTGTTTACTTGTTAGTGCATTAAGCACAGTGTTAAATCAAGGTACAAGATCTGTAGCTGAAGTAGATATTGTTACACTGAGTAGATCTTATACATTGATTTAACAATGTACTTAATGCACTAACAGTAAACACTCCACTCAGTGTAACAATATCTACTTCAGCTACATATCTTGTACCTCGATTTAACACTGTACTTAATGCACTAACAGTAAACACTCTACTCAGTGTAACAATATCTACTTCAGCTACGGATCTTATACCTTGATTTAACACTGTATTAATGCACTAACAGTAAACACTCCATTCAGTGTAACAATATCTACTTCAGCTACAGATCTTGTACCTTGATTTAACACTGTACTTAATGCACTAACAGTAAACACTCCGTAGCTGAAGTAGATATTGTTACACTGAGTAGAGTGTTTACTGTTAGTGCATTAAATACAGTGTTAAATCAAGGTACAAGATCCGTAGCTGAAGTAGATATTGTTACACTGAGTGGAGTGTTTACTGTTAGTGCATTAAGTACAGTGTTAAATCAAGGTACAAGATCCGTAGCTGAAGTAGATATTATTACACTAACTGGGCTGTTTACTGTTAGTGCATTAAGTACAGTGTTAAACCATAGTTGAAGGTTCATAGCTCTTGTTACACTGACTGGGCTGTTTACAGCTAGGCATTAAACACGTGGAACCAGCACGTTTATAACCGTCGTTACACTATTGTGTTTAACTGCATTGATGATATCTTTATGATTTTGTTGCAAAGAAAAAAACTTATTGAAAGTTACTTACCTGACAGTAGACATGCTACTTACTATAAAATTAAGTGCTGGTATCCAGGTGTTTCCCTCACCACTTCACTCTGCCAACTGTCGCGCCACGATGTAACAAAGATATTGGTTTGCTTAACGTCCGACCTTATTAAAGAGGAGTTGTTGACCGACCCAGTTGCAGGTAAGTTACCTTCTTGAGCCAACACTTACAGAAGTAGATCAGTGGCGGGAAATACCCACTCTCCCCCCTCTGACCACCCACACAAGTACCTTCACTATGAGCTCGACGAACTGGGCGGTTTCTAAATCGGTCTCCGTCTTTCACTCGAGTCTGGGTCAGTAACTTTTACCTGTTGTACCTTTCTGTGTCACCGTGTTACGATGTGTAACAAAACTTGTTAAACTTGACACTGAAGCTAGAACACAAAACAAATGTGTAATACAATCTTGTGAATTTGATCGCGTTGCAAGCAACAAGAACTGAGTCCGTGTTTACATAACCATATCTTAGTTTATGTGGTAAGTCCTTAGTGCTGTTTCAGTGATTTATTACAATGTGCTGAAACGGATGGTAATTAACAAACAAACCAAGCTACCTACTTAGATCAAAACTAACAATCATTCAAGTAATGAATATAATTAATTAGATATACTTTACTTACATATAACCATTCATGATACATTCCTCAGTTGGATATCTTTGCCGTTAATGATATTTTCGGCCGTAAACCCAATGAGATCTCACGAAGTTCGATCAACTTAGGAGGCTTAGGTTAGTTTTTAAATCCATATACTAAGCTAACAGTACAAAAAATAAATAAATCTCAATAATAAAAGTTTGATTATGAAAAATCAAACTAGAAACATTAAAAAAAAAATACTGTTAATGAAATGAATAATAAAAAAAATACAGTTAGGGAAGGTGGGGTAAGTCACTTTCACCTTGAATGCGTTTTTCATCAATTAAGATGAATATCGCGAAATAAGTAAAATGTTTTTAAATAAACCCTGGTGCACCAGAGATGTTTTTTATGCTCTTAAATAAAGACTGAACATAGACTTGTGTCAGATATTAAGAAACTCGCTTCTTGTGGTAAGTGGCCGTTTTACCTGTTAGGTTAGATAAAATTGGATAAAATAGCCTCATCTTACTCACAGCATTGCGATTTAAAATTAGTTCTGCATTTAGTAACTAAACTTAAGTCACGTAATAATCATTTCAATGCTCTTGTTTTGGATCGGGAAGATTGCGCATTATGCGTATCTTGCGCATTGTCTACCACAATTTCGCAAAATAAAGTGGATACTAGTGCAATAAACGGCACACACTGCGACCAAAGCCCTTGGCGGAATGATACGTTATTGGTGTGAGGTAAGGCGTCCCTGCAGGATGGAGGTGGTGTTTACCCCTAAGCCTCTCATTCTAAAGCTATCAGTTTTTGAAATGAACGAAGTGATATTTCCTGAAATATCTACTTCATAATCATAAAAAATCAAAATTAGTAGGGACTTAACATGGCCTGGAGGTTAACACACTCGATTCGGAACCTGTGGATCGCGAGTTCGAATTCCTTCACCGAACATGCTCGTACTTTCAACCGTTATACGT
This sequence comes from Limulus polyphemus, assembly GCF_000517525.1. Taxonomy (NCBI): domain Eukaryota; kingdom Metazoa; phylum Arthropoda; class Merostomata; order Xiphosura; family Limulidae; genus Limulus; species Limulus polyphemus. The sequence continues at coordinate 32,887 of NW_013671683.1, forward strand.
GATGGTCAATCCTACTCGTCTTTGGTAAATTAGTAGTCTAAGAATTGGCGGTGGGTGGTGTTGACTAACTGCCTTCCCCTTAGTCCAAAATTAGAGACTCAAGATTCAATAAACATAGTTAGTAAAAACGAAAAACCGAAGTCGCGCTTTGATCATTCACATTTGCGCCTGTCCACCAGGATGTTTATGCACGGGGTCACACGAAAAAAAGTAGTTACGTATAATTCGCTCTAGATGGCAGCACGTCATAACTGATCACGTATAGGAGTGGCCTATTTACCGAAGGGGACAGTCTTACCTCACTTTCCCCTATACCTCACTTACAGAAACCAAAATACTAGCACTGTCATATATTTACTTTTGTTGAGCAAGCATCATAAGTATGACTGCGTACAAGCAAACTTTTTAATATTCTTTAAAAACGTCAACTGACCAATCAAACTCCATTAAACAGTTGCAACTGTGTAACTCTAGAGAATCTTGACATCTGGGATAAATTGCTACGGTATACGTTACTGTTTAGGGTTAGTGACCATACTTCTCTGTTTAGATCTCCCTGTCCCTGTGTCCCGAAGAGATCTTTCGAGACGTAACAAACGTCCCAGTTTTAACCTTTTTTTGTGCTAGGTAACTCTGTATTTGCCATAAAAGCTCAATTAAAAAAAAACAACAACTAGTAATCCACTTTCTGGCTATTATTATAGACATTTTGACGAAAAATAGAGAATGCAATCAATGTTGTAAACAATATAGATGACGCCCTGTTAGCCTGTTGCAGTGACATCATTAGTCACATGATCAGACCTTGCCGCCATGTTTATGTATAATATTAGATTATTAGGCCTAGACTGAGTTGGCATCTCGCGACGTTTAACAGTGTCCCAGTTTGACCACCTGACATTTGTGGTCACCTTGACAGTTTAGGTCTTGAGTAGTATGACAGTAACAATAGTACAGCCCAAAACTAATGTTTATGAAGATGTTTACTGTGGTTAGTGTTCGAATCTCTTGGCCTGTCTTAGTGCTGCTTTCAGTAGCACAGCGGTAAAATCTGAAGGATTACACTGTTACAGCGCTAAAAACCGGGTTTTGGTATCCGTGGTGGGCACAGCACAGATAGCCCATTGCGTAGCTATGTGCTTTCAAAAACAAACGAACAAGTCTTGGTGCTCTATTGCAATGTTATAATAGAGAATTGTAATTGCTGTGGAACTTGTTTGATCTGTTACACTATTTTTGAAATTTCAAAATGTGCTCTCTTTTTTTTTTCACGAAGTGCTGCATAAATATTCGCTGAGCTTATTCAAATTTAATTCTTTCTTGTACGACAACAATGTAAAAATTTCAACTTAAACAGACATGTCAGTAAAGTGGAACCTCCTCTTTCAAATTAAGCAGACATACCAGTAAAGTTGAACCTTCTCTTTCAACTTAAACAGACATGTCAGTAAAGTGGAACCTCCTCTTTCAAATTAAGCAAACATACCAGTAAAGTGGAACCTCCTCTTTCAACTTAAACAGACATGTCAGTAAAGTGGAACCTCCTCTTTCAACTTAAACAGACATGTCAGTAAAGTGAAACCTCCTCTTTCAACTTAAACAGACATGTCAGTAAAGTGGAACCTCCTCTTTCAAATTAAGCAAACATACCAGTAAAGTGGAACCTCCTCTTTCAAATTAAGCAAACATGTCAGTAAAGTGGAACCTCCTCTTTCAAATTAAGTAGACATACCAGTAAAGTGAAACGTCCTCTTTCAAATTAAGTAGACATACTAGTAAAGTGAAACGTCCTCTTTCAAATTAAGCAGACATGCCAGTAAAGTGGAACCTCCTCTTTCAAATTAAGCAGACATACCAGTAAAGTGAAACCTCCTCTTTCAAATTAAGCAAACTTACCAGTAAAGTGAAACCTCCTCTTTCAAATCAAGCAGACATACCAGTAAAGTGGAACCTCCTCTTCGGATTTTGAAAGATAATTTTAGAACCTTGGCTAAAAGTAAAAACTGCATATGACAATCATTTCATTTCCAGATATGTATTTAGTCTTTGTGCGCGACCTGGGAGGGTCAGGTTCAATCAGACCTCTTCCTCCCTCCTTTACTATTTATAAACTAGACTGTCGAATAATTTCGTCCAAGACTACCTTTCTAACTGCCATATCATTCGGGGTATTCTCTGATTGGTTAATTGACAGGTTTTCGGCAATCAGTAATTGTCCCCTGAGTTTTAGCGACATCTTGTGGTAATTTTTTTATTATAATCTTCCAGAATTAAAAATAACCTGTGTTAATTAAATACTAAAATACGTTAAGAAAAACGTGAATGCCTGTTCAGGGTACGAAATTCGCGTCGTTTATTGGCTCTTGACCAGCTAGAAGGCCCGTGGGACGACTAGAATAGCATAAAAAAAAATTCTCCAATCGGCCCAGTACGATGATTAACCAATTTTAACCATTTTGTTTCGTATTTTATATTATTATCAAACGTGTATTATATTATTATAAATAATATCAATATTATTTTATATTATTATTATATTATTAATATAATATTATCAATATTATTTGATATTATAATATCAAAGTATTATCTATACTTTGGTTCATAAAGAAAATTATAGTTGTGTTATTGTCTTGTGAAGGGTCATCTTTACTTGAATCTCCCAAATAGAACCTCTAACTATCTGGGGATCTCTGACACATTTCTAAATATTATGGGAAATTCCCATGACGTCAGAATTGAAAAGCAAGTTCCTGGAACATGTGAATGACGGGATCGATCCAAACGAAGTATGTCGAATATTAACATGCTAACGGAGAAATACCTTTCAGTAGTATTAAAATAGTAGGCCCGGCATGGCCAGGTGGTTAAGGCGCTCGACTCGTAATCTGAGGGTCGCGGGTTCGAATTCCTGTCACACCAAACATGTTCGCCCTTTCAGCCGTGGGCGCGTTATAATGTGACGGTCAATCCCACTATTCGTTGGTAAAAGAGTAGCCCAAGAGTTGGCGGTGGGTGGTGATGACTAGCTGCCTTTCCTCTAGTCTTACACTGCTAAATTAGGGACGGCTAGCGCAGATAGCCCCCGCGTAGCTTTGAGCGAAATTCAAAAACACCATTAAAATAGTAATCTCAAGTCACATTATTTTCGTGTTTATTTTGTGTAGTGAAATAGTTGTAATTAAAACGTTTTGTTTAATGTTACAATTGTGTCTGTCTTTAAAAAAACATTTACATTTCTAACTGATGAAATGAACATATATGTATATATTACTTGTTATTGGAGTGGACCAGTTAGAAATTATGTGAAGGACTGTTTATAAATTTTACAGATTTCGGATTTCGAAGGACATACACATATTTTACTAAAAGAACCAACCGTTACATAGATTATTAGAAGTATTTATTTTTGAAATGATTGCCCCTCGAGTTTGAGAGATTCTGAAAACAGTAGATCAGTTTAAGGCGTGGAATTGTTTCTTATTAACAGTGACTGGTTTCAGGGGGATTAACTCTTTCACTTACTGAAAATCCAATGAACTTCTTAACACTTTCTGTAAATCTGCGAAATGAGGCCCATCGAAATGAGGCCCATTTTCTCACGAAACTAGATTTATGAGAACGAGAAGTTATGTTAACAGCTATTACCAGATTATCTGGTTTGTTGTTAAGCGCGAAGCTGCACGATGGGCTATCTTTGCGGTGCCCACAGCAGGGATCGAACCCTTAACTAGTTATAAAACCTTAAGCTTACCGTTGGGCCGCAGGGGCACTGCACGTTTGTTTGTTTGTTTTAATTATGCACAAAGCTACACAAGGGCTATCTGTGCTCTGCCCACCACGGGTATCGAAACACGGTTTCTAGCTTTGTAAGTCCGCAGACATACCGCTGTGCCACTGGAGGGCGCGCTGCACGAAGTATCCATCCAAGTTATTTAAAATAAACAGATTTATATGTTGAATGAAACTGTGCTTCTTAAAAATAAACACATTTATTTGTTAAATAAAACTGTGCTTCTTAAAAAAACACACATTTGTATGTTGAATAAAACTATACTTCTTAAAAATAAACACATTTATTTGTTAAATAAAACTATACTTATATTATTCGGCCAACGTTTTAAGAACCAAACGTGTAACACAAGCAAACACATCACCGACATGAGAATGGGCTTTAAAAACCCTTAAACAAATGAAGTCGAAACCTGAAAGTACAGAATCGTGGGAAAACTGAGAGTCGGGAGCTTGAGTATTTAAAGAGATCTTGGTAAACAGAGTTTACTGTCAATAAAGCCGGTGTTTTAGGTGAGACGCTGCTCTCATCAAGAAAGCAAAAACTTCCTCTGAGTGGCTAGTTTCCAATCAATCCCAAGGCGGAACTAGCGATTCGTATATAAAATTATAGAGCATTCTTTTGGTGTTCAAGCTTTCTGACCATTGACCACTCCTGTAATAGGGTCCTGGAGATGTCCTACTTCCAAAACTGTTTCTCAATAGGACCTGAGGTACTACCTGACTCACCAACAACAATCAAACAAAAGGCGCTTCAAGTTCGTTAACTGTCTGCCCATGACGATTATCTATATTTTCAGAACTACAATGTAGTGTCCAAAAAAACGACTGTTTATTTATATTTTCAAAACTACAATTAAGTGTCCAAAAAACGACTGTTTATTTATATTTTCAAAACTACAATTAAGTGTCCAAAAAACGGCTGTTTATCTATATTTTCAAAACCACAATGTGGTGTCCAAAAAACGGCTGTTTATCTATGTTTTCAGAACTACAATGTGGTGTCCAAAAACGACTGTTTATCTATATTTTCAGAACTACAATGTAGTGTCCAAAAAACGACTGTTTATCTATATTTTCAGAACTACAATGTAGTGTCCAAAAAACGACTGTTTATCTATATTTTCAGAACT
>NW_013671683.1:38702-42806 GCF_000517525.1 Limulus polyphemus
GGCTGTTTATCTATGTTTTCAGAACTACAATATTAATACCTTCACTTTGCGACTTACTAAAGCACCATGGAGTAAAAACAAACCGATTCTACAAAACAAACAAATTACAGCTGATTTTTTAAATCAAATATTACAAGAATTTGTCAGTTTTATATTCTTAAAAAAGACAGAATTAATATATTAGGTGGTTAGAAAATGTGAAGCACGTGAAAGGTAATTGACAAGAGTACTTTGTGTTTCGCTGATTTTAGATTTGTCTTCTAATAAGATCATCTCCAGAGCAATACATGCTTTAAACCTTAACAAGAACATTGTGTTATAGTGACGTAACATATAAATGATCTATTTTGACGTTGTGTGTTTTTGTATTCATTAATTTAGAAACAACAGTTTTAATTTTCCATCTGATTGAAGAAACATCTTCATATTTCCTCAGCGGTTATTAATTTTACTTAATTGGTTTCCATGTAGAATGTGTTATTTCGAAAAAGAATAATAAACAAGAGGAATTCCTCAATAGCCGCGGCACTTGAAATTCTTTCAGGCAGGATTAGAGTAAATTAATCTGTGAGACCTCCCCGCCCCTTTTTATTAGCTATATTTTTGTGCGCCAGCAATATTAAGCGTGGGGCACGCGTATATCCGATTCGATTTTATTACTCATCAAGATTTCTACCAGGCTACCCTAAAATTTAAATTCTTTTAGGCAGGATTAAAGTAAATTAATCTATGAGACCCTGGGCGTGATCAAATATGTAAATCGAAAATGTTTGATCTCCTGAGTCCAAAACTGCAATTAGATCTCAAATTTGTCAAGAGATGGCGGAGCTATGAGTTAAAAGTTTGTACTTGAAAAAAGAAACAAACTCAGAGCCGTTCTATGAGCCACTATGCCGCGGCTAAAAAAGTCTTAAAAGAGTTTAGTTCGTGATCATTAAGACGATTTTACTCAACCAGAGACAGAATCAGCAGTGAAATATTCAAATCTAGTTCAACGTCAGTTTACCTGACAGTAGGAAAATATTCAGAAAAGTTAATATTATCTACTGATCAAAGCACGCCACCTACAGAGATCAGAACTAAACATGTATACTTAGTAATGAGCACAAATAATTAAATATAGTGTTCAAACTATATTGTTCATAATGACTAGAATACATTGTTTCATCTGTTGGGTACCCTCGCTTTTAACGATATTTTCGGTCATAAACCCAACAATATCTCAGCCAGCCCAAGAAGGTTACGTTTGTCATAAATTCATATACTAAGCTAACAATGCAGAATAATCGTTATATTAAGATAATAAACGGAAAAAAGTAAGTTAGAAAAAATAAATGTATATATATGTTAAATATTCTAACCAATATTGTGTGTCCACACTGTACAACGTTAGCCTATTCGACAGTAGAGAAATAGTTAAATCACCTTCACCATATGTTACTTGACAAATAGGAAAGAATAAAAACAAATTAATTTACGTCTAACCGAGTATAGGGAAATATTTAATTGAAGCTCAACTTTAGCTTATGCACTTGTTTATTTCTAATTATTTTGAATATTTACTTTTTACAACTCTTCACAGAGGACGTCGATAACAGAAAATGAAATTTATGTTTCTCATGAGTATTCCATTGTGAGTCATCTATATCTTACATGAACACTGCATATAACATACGTTCAGTGTTTGATAAGTCATCAAAACTAATTTTTGTAAATATTTACACATTAAGAGTTGGACCATCCCTTCCAAAATCCTGTATTCGCCCTTGCACAGGTACGTCGAATGTGCGCTATGACACACTAAAATCTTAAAACTGGTTCACCTTTTTTGTGTTTCATCATAATTGGCCTATATTCTGGAACAGCCTTCTAGGTCTTGTGTGTTTCGTCATAAGTGGACAATATTCTAGAACAGCCTTTTAGGTCTTGTGTGTTTCATCATAATTGGCCAATATTCCTTAGTAGTCTTCTAAGTCTTGCGTTTCATCATAATTGGTTAATATTCTGTTCCAGCTTTCTATGTCTTGTGTGGTTAACCCTAATTGGTCAATATTCTGTAGCAGCCTTCTAGATGTTGTGTGTTTCATCATAATTGGTCAATATTCTTTAGCACCCTTCTAGGTCTTGTGTTTCGTAACAATTGGTCAATATTCCTCAATAAAGCACTACGAGAGTTACGAATTAGTTCAAATGTTTGAGTACAGAACTCTTAGGATGTTATCATTCCTTCTTGTAGATCTCCCTTTTCGAAATTTACGCATTTCAATGGAAATAGGATTCCATCAAATATACAATATAATTGCGCAAACATTAACGAATTGATTGAGGTACAAAGTATCCAAGAACTAAAACAATTTTCTCGATACCCGTGGAGGGCAGAGCACAGATAGCCCATTGTAAAGCTTTGTGCTTAATTACAAACAAACATTCATATAAACTTGACAGTATTTCCTTGGTGCTCAAGACATAAATATGAAAATAATGTGTTCAGGAAAATGTACGAATGAAACCATTCAGTGTGTGGAATACTTAAGATGAAAGAATTTTCTTTTTTTTTTCCTCACCAAAACACGAATTTCAGCGAAGAAAAGATGATATAGAGGCCTACTCTATTCTTTGATTTACTGTATCAAAAACAAACAACAAACCCGGATATTAGCGTTGTAAGTCCGCAGACATACCGCTGTGCCACTGGGGAGCATTATATGAATGTAAACTGATATGTTGTTAATTTTGTTTTAACTGACCCATTCTTGTTGTTTCTTATAGTCCGTTATTTTTACGACTGGTCAATGTTATGTCCTTCTTTTGTCATTTTTTACTGTGACACATGCTCCTTGTCTTGGAGTTATTTTTATTGTGGTCATCTGATGAGATCTGACCAAGTACATTCTCAGTATAAAAACGACACCTAGTGAAGTCTTTTATATACTAAGTTTATTTAGAAAAACGTAATTGTGGGCTACTTTAACATTTTCTAAATTGTATGTTTCTTATAAAGTTTCGCTGCATTCTCAGGTTTTTCTATTGCATGTTTTTGTGTTATTATTTCGTTAGTTTTATCTCGTGGTCATAACCACTATCTCCAATGTTGCTGTTAACAAAGTACTGACTGAATGCTAAAGCTTTTCTCGTGAAATTACAAACTTGTAACAGCTAATTAATTTATGTTGAATGTATCCAAGAAAATAAACACAAACAAAATGTTTAAACAAATCAGGACACTTCATTCACATGAAATCATTTCACACTTTTACGAACATTTTATAAACTTATTTTTTCTTAAATGAACATCGATTATCAATTGATTTTTAATACGTTTTAAAATATTCAAAAGATTTGTCAATTTAAGATATTTATTTTGTTTTATTGATAAAAATATTTATTGTTATCTAGATTGTCATCTTTTACAAATTGTATTTATCAAATAAAAAGGCTTAGGAAACAAAAAAAGTCAATTAAAATCCTTAAACTTATAAATTTTTGTTAAATGTAAAAAAAATAATATTATTTCAGCTCTTGTCAAAACTATAATATAAATATTTTCTATTTCATACCATTTTTAGGAAACTGAAAAGAGGGGGGGGTGTCTTTATCTTAGTGTAGGATGGACACAAGCTGACTTACAACTACATTGTAGTGGTCCGAACGAAAACTTTCTATGTAAACCTTTTGTGTAGTCCACTATCATTACCTAGGACCGACCACTACATAATTTTTCTCACTTATAACCAGAACTGGTCACTATGAAAGCATTTTGTAGCTCATTACCACTACCTACAACTGGTCACTATGTCAGCTTCCTCATCTATAACTACGACTGGTCACTATATCAGCTTCCTCACTTATAACTACGACTGGTCACTATATCAGCTTCCTCATTTATAACTACGACTGGTCACTATGTCAGCTTTCTCACCTATAACTACGACTGGTCACTATATCAGCTTTCTCATTTATAACTACGACTGGTCACTATATCAGCTTCCTCATTTATAACTACGACTGGTCACTATGTCAGCTTTCTCACCTATAACTACGACTGGTCACTATGTCAGCTTCCTTACTTATAACTAGGACTGGTCACCTGAGACTCCAAGGCAC
>NW_013671683.1:43570-46412 GCF_000517525.1 Limulus polyphemus
AACTACTTGACTTCACCTAAACCGACCTCAATCAGGGATTTCTAACTCGTTAAAACATTGTTCACTTAACATATATTGACCTAGAATGCTTATTGTTAGAAGTACAACTACCTGACTTCACCTAAACCGACCTCAATCAGGGATTTCTAACTCGTTAAAACATTGTTCACTTAACATATATTGACCTAGAATGCTTATTGTTAGAAGTACAATTATTGAACATAAGCCATATTTTTGTATTGAAGAACGGTGTTACCTAAGTGGTTCTTAATTTTCCAGTATTTCTTGAAAGAAGTAAACGTACCAGACACTTTCATTATTTTAAGATGACCCATCCATTAGAAACAGAATAAAAGAAAGATAAAATTTAATCACCAATATTAGGACGGGTAAATACTTATAACATTTCTTGCGTCTGACGATTTTTTTTTCCTCACCCGAGAGAAACCTCAAGATGGACGTTGAAAAGGAAAATACTTATCTCACACTAGGCCTTGTTTGATAATCAACACAGACCTTCCTTCGTTACAGAAACAAAAACAGTGGGAATAAAAAAACATGGCAACAGTTTCGTACGTTAGTAAATATACGAGGCTTGGCATTCTTTAAAAACAGAGAAAGTTAAAATATGTTCATATCAAACATTATTTCACGAGCATTCTCCCTCCATCAGTCCATATACTAACAATACATTCGGTGAATTCACTATACAGAGGTGACTACTTTAGTTGCAAAGAAAACTGTGACTGTACTGTACGACACTTAAAATATAAAACCACGACAGAATACACTACACCCCCATCCTAACTTTTCACGGAATCATCGTCCCTCTCATCGCCAGTGGTCAGTTTCTGTCCACTGCAAAGTCCAAAGGATTGAGCAAGGTTGAAAGTTCCATTATACACAGCACCAGTAAGTACGAGTGTAAGGAATATACACGAGAAGTTCTTTAGAATTAACGATTTTACACTGAGGAGTCGTTACGTTATGTTTTCCAGAATCCAGTCCTTGAACTTGGATATTCGGGTAGAAACACCAGGAAGGTTTGGCTCCCCACACCCGATCCCCCAAGAGATGATCCCTGCCAGAAACCATCGGCCATCTTCTCCCTGGATCTGCATAGGTCCACCGGAATCTCCCTAAAAAGTTAAAAGTTTAAACACTTATAGTGGATGTATTCGAATTGCAATTTCTAGCCATAATTATGACGTCACTTTCGAAAATGATACAATTTGTGTAAAATAATCTGTATTAACAAGTAGGCTTTCCGTACAGTCTTCTGTGATGTCATGATTTTTTATAATTAATTACCCTAAGAAATAGAACACTTGAAACATGTAAAACAGGAAATTTGACCAGCCCTACCATTGTCCCCCCTTCATAGAATATCTGTATTCTCTTCAATATACACTTTATTACCATGGTATATATATATATATCTTCGTTTGTTATTCTGGGATATATACACATTAAGTTGTATTAAAATGATTTTTGGGCCTCAACACATCGTTACAGGCCATGTCGCAATGTTTGGTCATGCTCCATCTGATGGCAGTGTACCTCAACAACACCTCTACAGCGTGGGTTCTACTTCAAAAGGCTTTGTAGTAAAGTTATCACGCCCAAAGCACACTCCTGTACCCTCGAACTTTCCATGATCCATCTGGTGGAGTGAGGACACTGTTTTTCCAACTTCCATTTAAATAATCCGATCGCATAGGAAGTCACAGATGTTGCGTCTGGGGTCTTCAACGATATGCCTTTTTTTATAAATAGCATGAATACTTGTTTATTTCTCCAGCTGCTTGAGATATGTAATGATTGAACGGGAGGTTTGTTCGGAAGCTTCGTTTTGGTGAACCCCACACTGTTTGCCTCCTTTCAAGAGAGATATCATTGTTGAGATCCGTGAACTTCTCCCCCCACCAACTCTAAAGTTGACCAAACTTGACAATATTTTAATACTGAATTTGTGCCGCAAGTTCCAGCATTTGCACCCTACTACAACTAAACTTATGAGGCAACTCTAAAATTGAACCAAATTTGGCGGCATATTTAGTGTTGATTTTGTGCTGTACTACAATTAGACTTATGGGGCAATCTTTATGTGTATGTGGAAGGGGGGCTAACTTAACAACAACACCCCTCCTTCCACACACACATATGAATCCATATGAAACTTGACACATATTAAATTAATGGAGTTTAAGTCTATTCAAAAATATATTCTAGATTTGAAAGCTTGTTTTTCTTTCTTCGTGAACTACAATAAATAATTTTTGTTTATTTTTAAAATACGTTTTTCATATTTTCACTTTTGAGTCGTTTAAAATATTTTGTTGAATTATTATAGTTCATACTGGGTAATACTTATAATTTCAACAAACTTACTATGGCGCTTGTCTTTTTAATGTTTCAATGTCATTGGCATGGTTAGTTTTGTTATAGGTGGCCCGTCATGGCCAGGTGATTAGGGTGCTCGACTCGCAATCTGAGGGTCGCGGGTTCGAATCCCCGTCACACCAAACATGCTCGCCCTTTCAGCCGTGGGGTCGTTATAATGTGATAGTAAATCCGTTGATAAAATAGTCCCTTTAGTCTTACACTGCTAAATTAGGGACGGCTAGCGAAGATATCCCTCGTGTAGCTTTGCGCGAAATTCAAAACAAACAAACAATCATTATAGGATCGTATATATATGAATTCGTATCAGGTTATGGATTTTATAACTTGTTTGGCTAAAGTTGAAACTGGGAACCGAATCACCATAACCATAATAGTTCCGCTAATATTCCAAAGTTGTACCCACCAATGCGCATCAAATGAGCTTCAAAACTAAATT
>NW_013671683.1:47238-53624 GCF_000517525.1 Limulus polyphemus
CCTAGTGGTGTTATTGATTAAAGCTTGACTCTTTCCCTTCTTTGTTTGAAATCTTATTTTTATTGACAGGGCTGTCTTCTGTTTTCTTCTTTTTGATAATAGATACAGTAACTAAAGATTAGTTTGAAATCTTATTTTTATTGACAGAGCTGTCTTCTATTTTCTTCTTTTTGATAATAGATACAGTAACTAAAGATTAGTTGTCTTATTTATTCGATTGATGGTAGAAAAATGTCAAACATAATTTTATCGAATCCGGAGATTACAAGTGTGGCCATGCTGGGCCTCAAATTTCGTAAATATTGTGGTAAGTTTTTTATATTCTCCTTTACATCAGGACTAAGTTTCCGTTGTTTCGCTTCACGTGGCTTACAACTTACTTAGCTAATAATCAATAAACAGTTGCATTTCGTTCATTGTCTGAAGCGGGCGAAACGTCGAAAAATATATTCAAATAATGACATTGCAGAGAACATTTTTATTTATTAAACTTTAAAGGACAGTGATAAGTTATTATTTATGTATAAACGTATCAGGTCAATATAATACGGATGTAAGTGTACTTAAACAGCAATAAAATACAAGATCCACAGTAAAAGATAGGAAATAAATACGACAATAGATCAAGGTTAGTCCTCAAGACTAAAACTTTAGATAAGCCTATTGGCATATAGATACGTCTATAACTTTGCTGATTTTTCAAAGCCCGTTCCCTTGGCTGTGGTTTGTCAACATCGATTGATTGTCAACAACATTGAGTGTGGAGGTTTTAAGGTTAAGTTTAGCATGTTTTTTGTATGACGTGTCGGTATCTTTCATCACACTTGCTGGTGTAGTTCCAGAAGCTTCTTTTCTCAGTGGAAGAAAGTAAACAAAGGTGTGTGGTACGAATTGTTGAAAATAGAATAAAGTAACATACGATAAATTTAGGGAAAACAAAGCTTGTATATACCTTAACAACAATAGGTAAACTTGTTTTCAAAGTTTTAAATTATTTTAATCGTGATTTCTAGAGAAAATTGTATTGTCAGGTTTCAGAATAACTCGATTTGATAGTTTCAAATATAAGACAACAAAATAATTCAAATTACGGTTCTTACCTGCTCGCCGGTGTCTGTTTCAGACACAAGAACAACCAACATGGCTGCAGTTATTTAGGCTGTTCTAGATGAAAGACTCACTCCCTTCTATGAAATCGCAGCACTCACAAGGAACCACCTTTAACAGTATCAAGTTAAAATATTTAAAAGAACAATGTACTTCTTGACTTTATGGTTACCATTGCTTCGTCATCCACAACACAAAATCAATATTGGATCCATTGGTTTGTTTGAATTTCGCGTAAAGCTACTCGAGGGCTATCTGCGCTAGCCGTCCATAATTTGGCAATGAAAGACTAGCGGCAAGGCAGCTAGTCAGCACCACCCACCGCCAACTCTTGGGCTACTCTTTTACCAACGAATAGTGGGATTGGCCGTCACATTATAACGCCCCCACGGCTGAAAGGGCGAGCATGTTTGGTGGGACGGGGATTCAAACCCGGGAACCTCAGATTGCGAGCCAAGCGTCTTAACCACCTGGCCATTATCATTACCAAAACAGGTGAATCGTTTCTGTAGTGATACCAAACTATTTTAGAACATCATAGTTTTACAGAATTACTGTACTTATATGTTGACAAAATATGGAAAACAAAAACCTTCACTGATGATTAATTACAGTAAATAACAGACTGTAAAGGTCAAGAATATTAACCTTCACTGATGATTAATTACAGTAAATAACAGACTGTAAAGGTCAAGAATATTAACCTTACTGATGATTAATTACAGTAAATAACAGACTGTAAAGGTCAAGAATATTAACCTTCACTGATGATTAATTACAGTAAATAACAGACTGTAAAGGTCAAGAATATTAACCTTCACTGATGATTAATTACAGTAAATAACAGACTGTAAAGGTCAAGAATATTAACCTTCACTGATGATTAATTACAGTAAATAACAGACTGTAAAGGTCAAGAATATTACAATATTACCCCTTGTGGTACTTGTTTAAGGATAACTAGTATAGTTTAAAGTCCTGAGACATTAACGATGTTGATTGTCAACTTAAAGTATTGGCTTTTACCTAGACAGACAATTTGATCGCAAGTCCTCCAGATTGGTCAATTCGGATGACGTAATAAGGTGAAGTAGGACTATTTCAAAAGCAGACTGCGCAAGACCAACTCCACGTCATTATTTTATAAAGATAATATAAATATTTATTGCACATCTTCATGGCTATCTTCACTTATACTAAAGAAAATGAATTTCACATTTTTGGATAAAAAAAAATGTTTACAAGCACATTTTATGTAATTTCCAATCAATTTCAAAATTCACAACCTAAGTTAATATACATTATCGATATAAATATAGGAGTGAATGTTACGTTAAATTACAATATATATATATCATTATATGGGGGTGGTGGGAGATTGTCGTAAATTTAGCCACTCCACAAAAATTGTCCCACCAGTATAGTTATATTGTAACACAAATTATGGAAATTGTGGTACAAAACACCATATAATCAGCACTAAATATATGACAAATTTGTTTAACTTTAGAGTTTATGAAGGTGGGGGGGGGCAAGTACACAGACCTTCTTGTTGATTATGTTATGGACTGTTGCCTAGGTCACGTGGACAGCTTTTGCCATTGACTTTTGTGTTCATGGATTCTCATCTGTTACAAGACGGCAAATTTTGCTTACCACGGATAGGATTCGACTTGTTGCAGATACATTTTTGGGTGGTCCTGGTGTCCCAAGATGATCCATATTCCTTTATTTTTCAACGTTAGTAAGTACAAGGAATATTCCAGTCTTGTAAATTATAAACACATTCTCCTGATCTGAGTGTATGAATGTTTTGCCTAAAAAAAGCTAAAAAATGTACATCTGATACATGCGTTCCACCACGACTTTTATCAGCTGTGGTTGTCACGTGACTTGCATATTAAAATAGTTTTAATATAATGTAGTCAACACAGCCTTACCTGACACGAATCTCTCCCTCCATCTTCAAAGCCTGCACACATGAAGATATTAGGAAGATATTCGTTTCTTCCAGCAGCTAAGAACATGTTCTTGCACTTGGTGTTGCTGACGATTGGTATTTGCACTTCTTGTAGCATAGAGGGCAAAACGCCACCTGTGTACAGCAATCGACGTTATTAATTAATAATTGTATTTTAAAACTAAGACACTGGAACCATAAATAAATACAAATAAAAATCATGAACCAGAATGCATGTGATAAGGAAATGTTTTTATTTCACTGAAAACCAGAGTCTACGCTTAAGAGCGCAATGAACCAATTTTAATTTTGAAATAAGTATTATACAATAACACAACTCGATACAAACTAAAGATAACATTTCCGAACAGTGACTTTCTCCAAATACGATTTGTATTGAATATTATGATTGTTTCCGAGTAGTGTTTAAACCTTGAGGCTCCACCCATAGTCAAGAGGGTTCCACTTTCTTAGTCAATCATAATTTGAACTTATATTATTTCTTCGCATAGAAGGACATAAAATTATCATTTCTAAATGGCATATCAATCCATTAACATTAATAAAATACGTGAAGAATGTACATTTATACAGGCCTTGTTCAAGATATACTTGTCTGACTGTAAAAAGTTTGTATCCAAATAGCGATATGAACGGATATTTTAATGTATAAACCACGCATTGTTAAAGCATTAAATATCTAATGGATAAAAATAGTTCGTCTTTGAAACATATTTTCGTAAAGAAGCTTCTTTTTAAATTAAACTCAACCCTAGGACATTTGTTTACGGCCATATAAACTAATATATCACGTTCATTAATACCTCTCGAAGGTCAGGTTTTATGAGTTATAATGTTTGTTTGTTTTGTTTTTTGAATTTCGCGCAAAGCTACTAGAGGGCTACCTGCACGAATTATAACGTTTAAAATGTTTAAGATAAAACTTTCAGTATTCGTCAAGTATTGTGCATTAATAAACGTTTTCCTCATCGGATTCTTTTTATGTTTGTTGTACGTAAGTTGTCAACGTACGTGAAGTATTGTTTATTATTAGCGTAAAACCACTGGAAAACAAAACTATTCTGTATAAAACTGGCAATACACAAAATAAATATAAAATTTATTTTCCCAGGAACAAGCTACATATCGGTGCCTTTGTATAAAAGATTAAAACATACGATGATCATGTGATTACAAACACATCTGTTCTTCTTCTGAAGAAAAGTCGTTCTCTTCCCTACAGATAACTGGTATTTCCAGTCTGTTTTAACAAAGGTTTTTACATAATAATGTAAGGTGTCTTCACGTATTTCGTATTCAGATAATACCTAGCTTGACGTCATAATGATGTGGATGATGTGGTGTCACACACATAACACCATGCCTGATCTGGTCCTGGTAACTCCCTCCTTGACAGGCTTATATATATAGCAGAAAAAGTGACGAAATTTAGGAGCTATTTAGGTCTATGTTAGCGATTGAATTCAACTAAAATGGGAACGGGAAATCAAAATAGGAAGTATTATAGGAGGAGAAGTGGAACTGGACTCGTGTAACTCACGAAATTTAGATCTATGTTAGCGATTGAATTCAACTAAAATGGGAACGGGAAATCAAAAAAGGAAGTATTATTGGAGGAAAAGTGGAACTGGACTCGTGTAACTCACGAAATTCGGAGAAATCAAGCGTGACCGGCTGACTGACCGTCCGACACTTGGCTTTCGTGTATATTGATTAATAGGGTTTATGATCAGATTCTTTTTATGTTTGTCGTATAAATTGTCCCCGTACGTCAAGTATTCTGTATTATTAGCAGACATTGTCATCAGATTGTTAAATTCAGTCTCTAAAGTAAATTTGAGAAGTGCTTTTAATTAAACTTCTTTTAAATACGTTACATTAATATCAGGATGCGTTATATTAATACGGTTATAGTAATACGGCTCTTGTATCTAAACTAAAAAACAAAGATACACTAAATAAAAGGTAACACAAACAAAAGGCTAAAGGTATTCTAATCAAAAGTAAAACGTCTATCTACCTTCACTAAGACGCCCCCACCCGGTAATAGTGGCGTTACGGCCTATCAGGTTATCGTCATCGGGTGGCAGACATATTGGAGCTATGTGAGGCCTAAACTCCACTGGTTCCTCTAGTTTCACCAGGGCCAGGTCATTCTCGTAAGTGAAAAAATTATAGCTGGGATGGACGACCTTCTTCTTCACCCCGCGTTCTATGTAAGGATAAGGCTCTCGAACACTCGAGAAGTCGTACTCGCCTACTCGAATGCGAATCTGTGACAGGAGTAAGCTGCGGGGTGGAAAGTAGCATAAAGTTTGATGTTATTTTAATACTCTATAAACATATTTGTTAGAATCGTTCATAACGTACTAGATTATTAAGTTTAACCAATCAATAAGAAGTTTCATGTGCTCTACGTTGCTAGAATAGAGTACTGAGTACGAGATTAAGTTAAACCAGCCAATAAGAAGTTTCATGTGCTCTACGTGGAAAGAATAGAGTACTGAGTACGAGATTAAGTTGAACCAGCCAATAAAAAGTTTCATGTGCTTTACGTTGCTAGAATAGAGTACTGAGTACGAGATTAAGTTAAACCAGCCAATAAGAAGTTTCATGTGCTCTACGTGGATAGAATATAGTACTGAGTACGAGATTAAGTTGAACCAGCCAATAAAAAGTTTCATGTGCTTTACGTTGCTAGAATAGAGTACTGAGTACGAGATTAAGTTAAACCAGCCAATAAAAAGTTTCATGAGCTCTACGTTGCTAGAATAGAGTACTGAGTACGAGATTAAATTAAACCAGCCAATAAAAAGTTTCATGTCATCTCTGGCTTCTGGTTTGTGTAATTTGTCTTGAGTTATTGTATATAATCAATCGACAAATAATTTTATTTACTGTAAAATACCACTAAATTTGTGATACACTTTTAACCTTTTCTTATTATGAAACTGTCAGTGAAAGAGATATCTTCAGTATTACATTTTTGGATGAAAAGTATGAAGGATTGGTTATAGCATAAAATAACTTCAAAACCGGTACTATCTCTCTTTTTTTAAGGATAAGATAGCTATGAAACCGGTACTATCCTTTTGTTTGAAGGATGAGATAACTACGAAACCGGTACTATCCCTTTGCTTAGAGGACAAAACAACTATGAAACCGGCACTATCTCTTTTGGTTAAAATATAAGATACACACGAAACCGGTACTATCTCTTGGGTTAAAAGACAAGATACTCACGAAACCGGTACTATCCCTCTGCTTAAAGGACAAAACAACTATGAAACCGGCACTA
>NW_013671683.1:54599-56460 GCF_000517525.1 Limulus polyphemus
AGATCTTGAAGTGACGCGCTCAAAGCATAGAACAGTACTCTCAACCAATAGAAGCATTCAGTCAACCGACTGAAGTGTACTTTCAAACAATGGAAGCTTACACTTGGCCAAATAAGTGTACTCTCAACCAATGAAGGCGTACAGCCAACCAGTGGAAGCATACTTTCAACCAATGGAAGCTTACACTTGGCCAAATAAGCGTACTCTCAACCAATGAAGGCGTACAGCCAAACAGTGGAAGCATACTTTCAACCAATGGAAGCTTACACTTGGCCAAATAAGCGTACTCTCAACCAATGAAGGCGTACAGCCAACCAGTGGAAGCATACTTTCAACCAATGGAAAAGAGTAGTAAGCCAACTGAAACGAACACACAGCTAAACCTTCTTCATGTTCTTATTTATAACTGGCCAAACTGAACAATTACATAAGAATCTAAAGATTTAATTCGTCAATAAAGCTCGACTAAGAACTTTAGGATGGTTTAATCTTTACACTAGGATCTAGTTGACTATACTCACTCATCAACACAATGTCCTGCTGTAGCGATCCATTCGCTATTCAAGATGGCACCACCACATCGGTGTGTACTAGAAAAGCCAAAGAATGACGTTCTACGAACCGACACCTGTTTCAAACATGCCAAATATATATATTCTTTAATAATACTGTAAACGGATCAGGAATTTGTGACTTAAGTTATAAAACAAAACTTAATCGCCCAACATGAAACATAAATCATATTTTTCTGAACAACCGCCATCTTGTAAATATGATTTTTATCAGTTATCTCAAAAACTAAAACAAAAAATGAATTGATAGAGTTTGTTTAACATTTCCCCAATTTAACGAGAATGAGAATCCAAACTAATTACTGATACTGTTTGTTTAAGAATTCTTTAGATGAAAATTTTGTTGAAATAAGGACAATATACTGGATTAAAATAAAACTGTTTTTTTACGCTCAGCTATATAGAGAAATTAGATTATACTATCAAATTTGCCAGTAGGTGGCGCAAAAGTACATAACTGTGTTTAAGATGTTCCGTAATATCAGAAGAATAATTAGGCATAAAAAATATAATGAAAACAATTCAATGTTCGACGAAAATCTCGCTTCTCTTGGAAAATTAAGCATATACACACAAATATATATATCGGACGGAAAGTCGACCTCTCACTACGTATTTATTAACAGTGAAATTACTTGAAAAGTAGGCCTCTCACTATGTATTTATTAACAGTGAAATTATTTGAAAAGTAGGCCTCTCACTACGTATTTATTAACAGTGAAATTAATTGAAAAGTAGGCCTCTCACTACGTATTTATTAACAGTGAAATTATTTGAAAAGTAGGCCTCTCACTATGTATTTATTAACAGTGAAATTATTTGAAAAGTAGGCCTCTCACTACGTATTTATTAACAGTGAAATTATTTGAAAAGTAGGCCTATCACTACGTATTTATTAACAGTGAAATTATTTGAAAAGTAGGCCTCTCACTACGTATTTATTAACCAGTGCAATTATTTGAAAAATCTACATTTTTTTCCTCTCTCTTTCTTTGCTTAATATGGACTATAGCTGTGTTTAAAGTTCTTGGTTTTGTGGCTAATTACATTCACGATATCTAAAGTTTCAATTAAACAGATGTTTAGTGCTCTTGTTTTGATATTCTTTATCGCTCAACAGAGAGAAAACCATTTGTAGTTAATCATTTCAGGGTATACAGTGCTGATACAAGATCACAGGCATGGCATCATTGTGCAGCTATGTACACACGATATGGACTTAACCCTAAATTATACATACACCACAATGCTTGTGAGTCTATGTTTTGTTGTTTACTGGAAACATAGTA
>NW_013671684.1:0-5114 GCF_000517525.1 Limulus polyphemus
TTTAGAGTTAATAAGACAAACTGATACATTGTAGTGTGTAGTTATGATCCAGACAGTTGTGATAAACTACCCCGTTGTGTTTGAACTGTTTCTCTTCTGATGTTAAAATATAAAGATGTTTCTCTGCTGGTGTTAAAGAATAAAGGATGTTTCTCTATTGGCGTGAAAATATAACGATGTTTCTCTGTTTATGTGAAAACATAAAAATGCTTCTCTGCTGGTGTTTCAAGACATAAGATGTTTCTCTTCTGATGTAAAAATATCTAGGATATTTCTCTATTGACATGAAGATATAAGATGTTTCTCTGTTGGCATGAAGATATGGGATGTTTCTATGTTGGCATGAAATATAAAGATGTTTCTCTGCTGGTGTTAAAATATATAGGATGTTTCTCTGTTTATGTGAAAACATAAAAATGCTTCTCTGCTGGTGTTTCAAGATATATGATGTTTCTCTATTGGCATGAAGATATAAGATGTTTCTCTGCTAGTGATTGAGCATATAGGATGTTTCTCTGTTGGCATGAAGATATAGGATGTTTGTCTGTTGGCATGAAATATAAAGATGTTTCTCTGCTGGTGTTAAAATATATAGGATGTTTCTCTGCTAATGTTTGAAGATATATGATGTTTTTCAATTGGCATGAAGATATAAGATGTTTTTCTGTTACTGATTGAGGATACACGATGTTTATCTATTGGCATGAAGATATAGAATGCTTCTCTGCTAGTGATTGAGGATATAGGATGTTTCTCTGTTGGCATGAAGATATAGGATGTTTCTCTCGTAGTGATTGAGGATATAGGATGTTTCTCTGCTGGTGTTAAAATATATAGGATGTTTCTCTGCTGGTGTTAAAATATATAAGATGTTTCTCTGCTAGTGTTAAAAGATATAGGATGTTTCTCTGCTGGTGTTAAAATATATAAGATGTTTCTCTGCTGGTGTTAAAAGATATAGGATGTTTTTCTGCTGGTGTTAATATACATAAGATGTTTCACTGCTGGTGTTAAAATATATAAGATGTTTCTCTGCTGGTGTTTTACCTTCTGAGGTGTTGTAGTCTGGTAGTTAAACCTTGTGAAGTGTTGTAATCTGACGGTTTTACCTTCTGAGGTGTTGTAGTCTGGTAGCTAAACCTTGTGAAGTGTTGTAGTCTGACGGTTTTTCCTTCTGGTCAAATTCGCACACTAAGCCTTTTCACCAGATTAATACTGCCAATACTGCCATACTACAACTTATCACAAGATAAACACTAACGGACTACAACGTTTCACAAGATAAGCACTGACAGACTACAACATTTCACAAGATAAAGTGTCAAACTACAGCACTTCACAAGATAAACGTCAAACTACAGCACTTCACAAAATAAAGTGTCAGACTACAACATTTCACAAGATAAACGTCAGACTACAACATTTCACAAGATAAACGTCAGACTACAACATTTCACAAGATAAACGTCAAACTACAGCACTTCACAAAATAAAGTGTCAGACTACAACATTTCACAAAATAAAGTGTCAGACTACCTCAGAAGGTAAAACCGTCAGATTACAACACTTCACAAGGTTTAACTACCTGACTACAACACCTCAGAAGGTAAAAACTGTCAGATTACAACAGTTCACAAGGTTTAACTACCAGACTACAACACCTCAGAAGGTAAAACCGTCAGATCACAACAGTTCACAAGGTTAAACTACCAGACTACAACACCTCGATGGAGAATATGATTAACCAGACTATCTAAAGACATAACTGGAGTTAACAATATTAATACCGTGAAAAGAATTATTTTTTCATAAGAAGCGAATGAAATAAAAGCATCTTTATTTTACCGGTTTACAATTATCAAAATATAGGAAGGTTGGAAATGGTTTTCGCTGAGTCACGAGAATTTTATTAATTTATCAACTTCACAGATATTGGCTTCTGTATATTGCACACACACATGCGGATTTATATTTAATTATTTTACTAGTTCATCCAAGTTATACAAATTAAAGTTTCAATAACTCTCTTCATAACCGAAGTAGCGACTGCTGTTTACCTGTTTCTCTTTTGTTTGCGTTGCTAAAGTAGGACCTAGATACTCTGCATTGTTTATTAAAGAGCCACATGACCATTGGTATTATTAATTAATCTTTCCTATATTCAAGCAATTAAACTTTAAAAATAAAATATGGTATGGTAAACATGGGACGAGCTGTATATTCATTACATTAAACTCTTTGTGAGGAGACAAATTATGTAATATAAGCAGACTGTAACAGGTAAAAAAACTATGAGAATATAGCGTTTCACCAGACAAAACTGCTTATTGTACAGCGTTTCGCTTGGTAAAAATCGACTAACTAAAACATTTCACTATTAAGGCCATATGACATTATTCTTTCAGTAAGAGTTTAACCACTTCACACACTGAGGCCCGAGCTTAACAGTTTTTTATAAGATGTGCGCACACAAGAAATGTTTAAAATAAGACGAATGTTAACGTTCTTACAGAGTCACTTAGGGGTATGAGTAACAATCAGAAAACGAACTGCAGTTCGAGAACAAAACCTAGCCCGGCATGGTAAGGTGGTTAAGGAGCTCGACTCGCAGTCTGCGGGTCGCGGGTTCGAATCCCAGTCCCACCAAACATGCTCGCCCTTTCAGCCGTGGGGGCGTTATAATGTGACGGTCAATCCCACTATTAATTGGTAAAAGAGTAGCCCAAGAGTTGGCGGTGGGTGGTGATGACTAGCTGCCTTCCCTCTGGTCTTTCACTGCTAAATTAGGGACGGCTAGCGCAGATAGCCCTCGTGTAGCTTTACGCGAAATTCAAAACAAACAAAACCTTCTTACGTCATGTTCATCCTGGTTAGTGGGTTTTGCTACGGATATTCTGAACACGATACAGCGTTAGTTCTGAAAATTACTAATAATCCTTCCTATTTTTGTCTCGGTTAGTGGGTTTTCCTGCAGAAAATTTGAATACGATACAGTGTTAATTCTGATAATGACTAAAAAACATCTTTCACATATTCAGGGAAAGTTTTCAAAAAATGCGTCGAAAGAATTGTCGTGTGCGATCTTTGGAAGCAGTCTCGAGGAATTGATCGTAAAATAGAATACACAATCAACTGTTACATAGAACCGATATTTAACCGTCAAATGCAACTCCTAATTAATCATCAAATAGGTCCCTTGTTAATTGTAATTAATTAATCGTCGAGTAGAACACCTAATCAACTATCGAATAGGAAACCTAATTATTTGTCACATTGAACTCCTAATTCAATATAACCTCTGATTAATCGTTAAATAGAACTCTAGATAACTACCAAATACAGTCCCTAATGAGTCCCCAAATATAACCCGTTTTACTAAGCGACATATGATGCTTATTTTAAACTCGTTCTTCAGTCGGAATCCTATATTGATTTGTAGGAACGTTAACCAATTCATTTTATTTTTATAAGTAAGAAGGTGCACTTAATTAGCTATACTCATTAACAAGGAACTTGTTCTGTCAGCAGTTGATATTAATTATTATCACTGAAGACGCTGAAACATAAAACAGGTCTTTACCCCAGATCCGTCAATCACTCTGTTAACTGCATCAGTTCTCCCTTCAGTCGTATCAGTTCTCGTTTCAGCTCTATCTAATTTTTCTTAATTCTTATTAGTTCTAATTTCACTTTTACTAGTTTTCATTGCAATAGTATAAGCTTAAAGGCTCTTTACCTCAATTCCAGCTGTTCTCAGTTCTGAACTTGCCAGTATTAGCTCTTTCTTCAGTTATGTCAAATCTCATTGCAAGTATATCTGATCTTTTTTCATCAGTTCTCATTTTAACAGTATCAGCTTCCAGTTGTGTTTGTCAATTTCTATTCTTATGAACGTCAGTATGAGCTAGTCGCCAGCCTGCATGAGCAGCACGTGCTGATTCTCACCCCAAGAATCACATTAGCAGGAGGTTCTTTCATCAGTTGGATAAACTTACTGTTGGCGATATTTTGAGTTAGTTTCTCAACTACCAGTGTTATCAGTTTATATCTACACTGGGAAATAATACGATACTTAGCCTAATCATGAACTTTAATATAAAGTCATCTTCTAGAAATACCTAAAGTCAGGGAACCTCTCACATTAATTTATAATAGCTATCATGTTCTAGGTTTGGAGACAGAATATTCTGATAAAAGACGTACAGATACTAAAATGTAATGTGTATCTATAATCTTCTCAAGCAAGCTTGAAGCTATGATTTGGCTGGATGTGTGGAATATTTTCATTTTTAGTTTTCCTTTCCCCAAAGTTCTTTTTAGAGTTAATAAGACAAACTGATACATTGTAGTGTGTAGTTATGATCCAGACAGTTGTGATAAACTACCCTGTTGTGTTTGAACTGTTTCTCTTCCGATGTTAAAATATAAAGATGTTTCTCTGCTGGTGTTAAAGAATAAAGGATGTTTCTCTATTGGCGTGAAAATATAACGATGTTTCTTCTCTGCTGGTGTTAAAAGACATAAGATGTTTCTTTTCTGATGTAAAAATATCTAGGATGTTTCTCTATTGGCATGAAGATATAAGATGTTTCTCTGTTAGTGTTTCAAGACATAGGATGTTTCTCTATTGGCATGAAGATATAAGATGTTTCTCTGTTGGTGTTTCAAGATATAGGATGTTTCTCTGTTGGCATGAAATATAAAGATGTTTCTCTGTTGGTGTTTCAAGATATAGGATGTTTCTCTGTTGGCATGAAGATATAGAGATATTTCTCTGCTGGTGTTAAAATATATAGGATGTTTATCTGCTAATGTTTGCAGATATAGGATGTTTCTCTGTTGGCATGAAATATAAAGATATTTCTCTGCTGGTGTTAAAATATATAGGATGTTTATCTGCTAATGTTTGCAGATATAGGATGTTTCTCTGTTGGCATGAAATATAAAGATGTTTCTCTGCTGGTGTTAAAACATATAAGACGTTTCTCTGCTAGTGTTAAATGATATAGGATGTTTCTCTGCTAGTGATCGAAGATATAGGATGTTTCTCTGTAGGCATAAAATATAAAGATGTTTCTCTGTTGGTGTTAAAATATATCAGATGTTTTCCTGCT
>NW_013671684.1:5856-7050 GCF_000517525.1 Limulus polyphemus
GCTGACGCAACAATACTAAACAGAATGATGACATCAGTCTAAACTTGTAACTACTACCAACAATAGGGTTAGGGTAAATGATACTAAACAGAATGATGACATGAGTCTAAACTTGTAAATACTACCAACAATAGAGTTAGGGCAAATGACAGTAAACAGAAAAGTGACAACAATCTAAACTTGTAACTATTATCAACAATAGGGTTAGGGTAAATAACACTAAACAGAAAAGTGACAACAATCTAAACTTGTATCTATTATCAACAATAGGGTTAGGGTAAATGACACTAAACAGGAAAGTGAAAACAACCTAAACTTGTATATATTATCAACAATAGGGTTAGGGTAAATGACACTAAACAGGAAAGTGACAACAACCTAAACTTGTGGCTGTTGACAACAATAGGATAATGCAGTAGTTCTGCAGCTCAGTACAGGAATATGGCTCCAACCTAGAAATATGCACATTAGAAAAAAGCAATTAACCGCTACTAAGGGGATTCTACAAAGACGTTTGCTAATGGGAGGTATTACCGGTACTTACTAAATTATACCCAAGAAATCTTACAGAAATAACGTAATTTTTTATTATCAATACTTATGGACTTAATTATGACTTTATTAACGATTTTTCGATTTTTAAATATCAATTTGAAATCTAAAACTAGGAGCCACTATATCTAAATTGGGCGGGTCAGGCCTGCTATGCCACCCCCACGTCGTCGGCCTTAGTTACATTACTCCATAATGAATTAGGTAACAATAAAGATAATCACATTATTTAATAATCAATTATGGAATGTAACAATAAGGATAATTATGTTATTTCATCATCATGAAATTTTATTCCAACCTCACCAAAAACACAGTATTGTCAAGCTTCCTATACACCCATAACGTTTAATAATAATAACAAAGGAGCGAGAATCCTTTCCGGAAATTTTATAACCACTGTTTTATACAATTTAACTGCAAAAAACAACAACTTTTTTTACGTTCACTAAACTCGTAAACCTAAATATACGCGTAAGTATATGCATTGGCAAACTGAATTTGTATTTGAACTGGAAACGAATATTGTGGCCTATCTCTCTTTCAATAATAAATAAGCACTCCTAGTATTCCTTTTAAATTCGAGTGAACTTGAAACATGAAAAGAATGGCGTGTCGTATTTACACCTTTAAATAATATAT
>NW_013671684.1:7645-17210 GCF_000517525.1 Limulus polyphemus
TGAAACATGAAAAGAATGGCGTGTCGTATTTACACCTTTAAATAATATATTAAAATTAATTAAAACTTGTTCATACAGGGCCGTACCAAGTGTAATACAAGAGGTGCACCTGCGCAGACCCGTAGTGGGCGACGATTGGTCAGTGCCGATTATATATTTTTGTGTATGTTTTCTTTTCTTTTTATACGAAGGACGCAGAATTTATACCTTGCACAAGGCGCCATCAACGATCGGTACGGCCATGGTTTTATACTTATATTCCGAGTGTCATAAAGATCTACTGGGTAGGTTCTGCACAAAAGGACGAAATTCTTTTAAGACAGTATTTTTTTCCTAGGATACAAAGATTTAGGAGTAACTAGAAATGTTCGGTCCATTGGTTAGAGGATCATTATTAGAATTGTGTTAACGAACAAGGTGTCTTAACTTTTACCAGGGGAAATAATCAGAATAAGTACATCCTTTTTTTTAAATTTTTATTTCACTTTCTTATGCATTTGTTCCTCATTTAAAAAGTCTTTGTATACAAAAGTCAGAATCTTAAAACTGTTCCAATTTATATTAATTCAATTATCTCTCTCTTTTTTTTTACTCCAATTAACTACAATTTTTTGGTGAGTCACACTATGGCTTTTTGAGCAAGATTACACGTGCTTTTGCACGCGACACGTATCAATAGATTCTCTATGGTTACATAACGTATTTGTGGTGAGATTGTTATCTGAAAAGCACTGGGACCGAGGCAAGAAGTCTTTACCTGATGACTTCCGATAATCGCTTTCAGGCATAAAGAAGAAAATATTGTATGAAAAGAAATCCAAAATACCAGCAGTGCAGTGCGCGAGTCTTTTACTAAAGAAAGGAAAACAAAAAAATCACCTCAATGTGAAGTAAAACTTACGTAAGATTGATGAAGTCAAAACCGTGAATATGATGTAAAACTTTCACTAATTATTATTTTATGTTTGTTTTGCGAACAATCAGAAACAAAACCTAAAAATCAGAGTATTGAAATTGTGAATTTTAGTGTAATTAATTAAATAATGTTTAACTTTGTACCTTTTCTTTAAATTGTTCCGAAATAAATTTCGCTTATAAAAAAAAAACGAATTTTTAGACAGCTCTATCTGGAGTAAAATGTTACCATTTTTCTGATATTACATTGAATTAAGTTACTAACTTCTCGTACAAGTAAATGTTAGCTAACAAACCCTTAGAGTTACGTGAATATTCAATAATTCATATACAATAGTCTAGCTGCGAAAGGATCTAAACCGTAATTTTAGCGTTATAAACACTGAAGCTTAACGCCGAGCCACTAGGAGCCCAATTAATATTTGCTGTAAAACAAGGTTAAGAACAAAACCCATACAGTGAAATAAGGATCATTAGATGGTACATTATTAGAGCTACACAAATTTATTTACTGGCCACAACACATTTACACATGATTGCAGAATTTCGAGTGGAACTTGGGTGATAGATTGATTACCTTCATGTGCATGTACAGAAATATTTTCGGGGGGGGGGGGGTTCAACATGTATGTTGGGAATCATATTTTGCAATGTAAGTCAACAGACTAAAACTAAAAGAATATGTGTGCTTAAACACAAACATAAATTTACAGTTTTAATAAAAAGAAGTACTAAAAATATTTAGTTTAACTACGATGTTAAGTTTACATCATAATACGTGCAATTTGCTCCCCAGTGGCACAGCGATATGTATGCAGACTTATACTGCTAGAAACCGGGTTTCAATACCCGTGGTGGGCAGAGCACAGAAAGCCAATTGTGTAGCTTTGTGCTTAACTACACACAAACAAACAAACGTGCAATTTTTTGCGAAAATAAAATGTTAAGGGACAAATGCCCCTTCTTACGAGCGCCCATGATCACTTTTCAAATTACACGAGTGCTCGCTTTCTACAGAAAATAAAATCACGTTTTTTTAACTTTATGAAACCTTGACAAGATGAGCTGAATTCGATTATTCTATTTAAGTTTTTTTAATTCTCTCTATATAAATAATTGTGGACATTGTTAACCAAAAACCAGTAATGACCGATTCTTAGGTTTAACATTAGCTCTCTGCCTTGGGTTCAGTATAGTATTTGTTGAAACAACGTCAAGGAAATGGTTTTAAAGTTTTTAATTTTATGACACGACATAGAGCCTTAAACACTGCAGTTTTGTTATTTGACCTCTGCGAATTTCTAACAAAAGTACTTTACTTATTATCTCCTAACCCTTGATCATAGCTTTCTTACCTTCTATTCCCGCACGCGTCTTCAGATTTAAGACTAGGTGAGATTAGTAACGGTAGTTTAGCAGTGTCGCTTGGATACGATGGAAGTTTGATGTTACGACAATTCCCTTACTCTCTGTACCAGCGTTTTTTATTAGATAACGAGAGACACGCTGAAGCGGAACTCCTTTTCAAGTGAACGTCAGAAAGTTTTACAACGGAACTTTATCCAGGTGTATCCATCCGTTTACAGGACTTTGACAATTACAGTATCCAACCCAAAAATACAGACGTCGGTAATTTATGTATCACCACGTGGTCTCATAACCTGTACGGGGGCAAATAACAACAATTCAGTGTTAGAAAAGTGAAGAAAGTGGCAATGATTTATTTTACGATACGCAAGACTTTATTTAACAAGATCCTTATATTCTAGTGTCTCGGTTTTGTTTTTTCCATAAAAGAAGCTGAAGTTTCATTAAAAATAATCAGCTTTATTTGTAAGCAGAATATGACACCAAAGCTACTTGGAAATAGAACGCCCCCTGTACACGTAAAAACGGAAAGAAGAGAGAAAACCGCCTCAGTGGTTTTTCATGTCAGTAATAACTTATATTCATTTAAATGAAAAATATTTGTTAGGAAACCGAGTAAAAACAATTACTCATTGTCATAACCCCTGGGAAAACGTACACATAAAACTAACTTAAAACTAGAACAAAAAACTTTTCAATAGAGCCAAAAATAAACAATGATGTGAAGTAAACAGCAACCATGGTTTCTAAAAAGAGGACAAATAGTTAAGTACAATCAATGACAACTATGGTATTTTATGAAGAAATGAAATGAATAATAAACGACAGAAATATTACTACATTTCTCTTACAAATTCCAAAACGTCAGATACAGAAACGTAATTCTATTTTACCCCTAAAATGCTAAAAAATATATGACAGAAAAATAATTGTATTTTGGTAAAATAAAACACATGACCTATTACTGTAACTGATTAGTTGCCTAGTGTTTTGTTTGTCCCGATGAAGCCATAATGGCGAAATATTGGCTTAAATAAAAACAGTTACGTTTTCTGGATTAATATGATATATATTATTTTTTTTAAGGATGAATACTACTCTCCAGTTTTCACTACAAATTTTAAACTCTGATAATTATATTTTCCCTGAGAAATTTTAACGGAAAGACGTTGTAACGATTTAAAATAAACACGCCACTACAATCAGGGTTCAACAACAACACAATTTATTCAACTATAATAACACTTAGAAATAAATTCCATGCCCACCAAAACACATGCCTGGTCAGAAATTGACTTCAAATAGTGGACTCAGGAAAAGAACCAGAAAGAAAAACCTAGTTCCAAATAAATACAGCAACACAAAAATACCTTTCAATATTAGTAACAATATCGAGTGATAAACAGCAATAATTCTGTTACGTATCTGCTTGTTTGTTAATTTCCCGCAGAAATTCTTTCCGAGAAACTTCAGTGATACAAGACCTTTATTAATTAAAACTAGTTTATTCTTTCTCGTTACAAACTTTGTAATACACTTAATTTCCACAGTCACTTTAAACTTAACTACTTTTATAAACATATGCTATAATTCTCAGCGATTCACACACTTTACTTACGGCGCCTACTGTTCGCTTGACTCAATTTATTTCTCTTCAATCTATCTCCGGCTTATATACTAAAAAAAAAGGGCGTCAAGTAAACGCTGGAACATTCGTGACGTTGCCCGATCCTTCTAGAAACTCCAGCGCGCATGCTCCCAGCGTCGCGTGACTTCCGATGTCGTAACAATTCACTAACTGTATCGTTCACTAACTATCTCGAGACTCTCTCTCTCTTAGTGAAGTTTCTGGCAGGGTTTTCGTTCATTGAGTTGGTCACGAGAGTACATCTCATGTTATAATAAATTTACATAATCTTCTGCTACATTAATATCTGTACGTCACCGCTAGGGAAGCTGATTTCAGTTTCATCACACATAATTATTTACTCAAAGTACAAATGATTAGCTAGAAGGTGAGTCAGCGTTTTAATGCAACTAAAAAAATCATTCATATATAAACTAAACGACAGAAGGAAATAATAAATGAACTGTAAACACAACCATGAGGATAAAAAAATATATAATTTACTCTCTCACAATGTCTTAAACAGACGTATTTCCTTCTACACCTCTCAACTGTGTGAAATATCTTGTTTTTCATCTTGACAGATTATTAAATAATCGAAATAAAATATTCTGGTTATGATAACACGTTTCTGTTTTATATTTCATAGTTAATTAAAATATTTTTTTTCAAATATAAATAACTACTATAACATTCACTAGATGACAGCACATTCGTTAATATTTCTGTTAAATAATTTCTACTTATTATTTCCTGAAGTAATAAAGCAGACATATAGTTCCTTTATCTGCTCATAAACTTCATTGTTTACAGTTACACACCTCTCACCAAGATATTAATCATCTCTCTGTGACACCACCTGGTGGAATTTCGCAGTTAAAGTAACGCTTGATTAACTACGAACAACAGCAGACAGCGATAGTGGACACATGGTATGACAATATCTATTACAGGCACAATAAAGACCAAATTATTTCATCAGATAATTATCAGTTTCTGTTCGTAACGCTTATGGAGACTGTAGCCATTGGCCGAGTAGCGACTTTGGTAAAATTTCACACTGTAGTTTAATATAAACTTGTTGAAACTTCGATGAATTGAAAACAGCAGAATTAAAATCTCCAATTAAGTAAACCTGTATCACATGAAATCTGCCCGAAAAGTCTAAACATGTCTGTATTTTGATCAGGACCTTTTGAACTGAGTTGTGGATGATGAATTACTGAAGCGACAATATGGAAAAGAAACTGATGAAGAATTACTAAAGTGACAGTATGGAAACGAAACTGATGAAGAATTACTGAAGCTACAATATGGAAAACAATGTGATGAAGAATTACTGAAGCGACAATATGGAAACGAAATTGATGAAGTTTTCCATATTGTCGCTTCAGTAATTCTTCATCAATTTCTTTTCCATACTGTCGCTTCAGTAATTCTTCATCACA
This sequence comes from Limulus polyphemus, assembly GCF_000517525.1. Lineage (NCBI taxonomy): Eukaryota > Metazoa > Arthropoda > Merostomata > Xiphosura > Limulidae > Limulus > Limulus polyphemus. The sequence goes on from NW_013671684.1 coordinate 13,004, forward strand.
TTGTTTTCCATATTGTCGCTTCAGTAATTCAATGTGATGAAGAAATACTAAAGCGACAGTATGGAAAAGAAATTGATGAAGAATTACTGAAGCGACAATATGGAAAACAATGTGATGAATAATTACTAAAGCGACAATATGGAAAACAGACTGATGAAGAATTACTGAAATGACAATATGGAAAATAAACTGATGAAGAATTACTGAAGCGACAATATGGAAAACAATGTGATGAAGAATTACTGAAGCGACAGTATGGAAAAAAACTGATGAAGAATTACTGAAGCGACAGTATGGAAACGAAATTGATGAAGAATTACTGAAGCGACAATATGGAAAACAAACTGATGAAGAATTACTGAAGCGACAATATGGAAAACAATGTGATGAAGAATTACTGAAGCGACAATATGGAAAACAAACTGATGAAGAATTACTGAAGGACAATATGGAAAACAAACTGATGAAGAATTACTGAAGTGACAATATGGAAAAGAAATTGATGAAGAATTACTGAAGCGACAATATGGAAACGAAATTGATGAAGAATTACTGAAGCGACAATATGGAAAACAATGTGATGAAGAATTACTGAAGTGACAATATGGAAAACAAATTGATGAAGAATTACTGAAGCGACAATATGGAAAACAATGTGATGAAGAATTACTGAAATGACAATATGGAAGACAAACTGATGAAGAATTACTGAAGCAACAGTATGGAAAACAATGTGATGAAGAATTACTAAAGCGACAATATGGAAAACAAACTGATGAAGAATTACTGAAGTGATAATATGGTACTTATTTTCTCCATTTGTCTATTCGGGTTTCTATAAATAATTGTCCATTACATCATAGAAGGTGAGACGGTAACATTTTTACACTAATGTACTTGTTAATCAACGTATTGCGTAGAGACTCCACTAATAAAGATGCCATTACTGGGCATTTAGTAACATTTTTACACTAATGTACTTGTTAATCAACGTATTGCGTAGAGACTCCACTAATAAAGATGCCATTACTGGGCATTTAGTAACATTTTTGTACTACATTTGTACCAGGGGGTACTACAATGAAAAACGCTGATTTTTACGGCAATATTTTTACAATAATGCTCAATGAAGCTCTCTTCTAATCTCATACGATTGAAACATAATAACCAGTTCCTATTTCCACGTTCACGAGCATCAGCTGGATATAAAATAAATATAACTGTGTATCACTTATGATACTCAGGTGTTTTTGGATTATGTCCTGTGAATCACATGTGACGCATAAGACAGGGATAGGGTTAACTGACAAAAGCATAGCGAGCGAAGGGGTTCATCAAGTATTTAAATAAGGCTCTTATTTATGAAAGAAAAGTATATCAAGAGAATGGTTTTCCAAGTATTTAAATAAGGCCCTTATTTAACAAATAGAAGTAAATCAAGAGCATGGTTTCATCAAGTATTTAAATAAGCCCCTTATTTAACAAATAGAAGTAAATCAAGAGCATGGTTTCATCAAGTATTTAAATAAGGCTCTTATTTAACAAATAGAAGTAAATCAAGAGCATGCTTTCATCAAGTATTTAAATAAGGCTCTTATTTAACAAAGAAAAGTATATCTGGGGAAAAAGGCTATTTAAATTTAAGCTGTCGCTATAACAACTGTAAAATGAACACTAAATTAACTTATACTCTAAATTATTCACAAGGATAAGTTGAGGCTGGGTTGTCATGACAAATGTGGAAGATCCGCAGCCTACAAAACGTTACGTTAACTATAAAACCTGTAATTCAATATATCTAAGTTGGTGTTGTGTTGTCATGCCAACTCCGGAAGATCCGGAGACCTGTAACTGAACATATGACGACAGTTTCAGTCGAGCTAATTTGTTTGTGGTTAATGGGTCTGAATTTTCGAGCTTGGAACGATTCGCAGTGAACTACACATGACTAACCTGTAGATTATCCGGTTAAGCGAGTCGTGTCAAGCGTTATCTGACTTTGTGTTTAAAACATTCATTACTTTACAAACCTCTGCACATCGCTTTAGAATCAGAGACACGTAGGAACTTCTTCAATATCTATGGCAATAAGTGTGTTTTATAGACTTTTATGGCAATTTGGAATTACATTAGTTTCTTTGGACACTACTAACGAATACATTTCGGGCGTACATCAAAGTGGATAACACATGTCGGCGTGAGTGTGACAACCTGGCGACTGGAAAGGCAGCTTTTAATTTAGCATACCGTATAGATCAATAGATTTCAAACTGGATTCATAGCGAAACATGCCTACTCACGGTATAAAGTTAATGTCGTGCTGCATATTTCTATTCTGATTTAATTTGCTATTTCAGGTGGAATTGTTCCGCATCAAAATGATCAATAACATCACAGTCTGATTGTTGATATTAACTTAACGTGCACTTTTAGATATTATCTATGTTTCATTAACAAATACGTACGTGATTTTACGTGTTAGTTCTAGCTTTCACCGTCTTCACAGGATACGTGTGGCCATTTATAAAGAAGAGTCTTTCTGTTTTTTCCGTTGTATTTTACCGAACTTTGAAAAGTACTTTAACGTTATTTGTCGATAAATAGCCATGGGAATTAATTTAACGTTATTTATTGAATAATTGAAATTTAGAAAGAACTCTAATAAAGAATTTTGAAAACAAAATATCCTCAAATTATTACTTGAGTTATATTTGTCGATGGAGTTTCTTTACAGGTGAAATACATTAATTATCAGTTCTATAACTAATTATTAATTTCCTACTTTTCCAATACAACGCTAGAAACCGGATTTCAATACCGTGGTGGGCAGATCACAGATAGCCCATTGTGTAGCCTTGTGCTTAACTTCAAACAAACAAACAATTTTCCAAAAATAATCCTCGATGTAAGTTACCAAGTTAAATTACTAAGTTAAAAAATTTATTACTTTTGTTGCAATAACGTTTACGACAGCGAAACGATTCTCAAAAATCCGCTTAAAATCCAGTAAATAATTAAGTGACGTTTAAGGTTTCATTGCTGTCAAGTATTATTATAACTTACAAAGAAACAAAATGCTGATGTCAGTTTGTTAGCTCAGTATTTCTCAACCGGGGTACGCAGCTTGCCAGAGAGTATGTGAAAGGTATCTTATTAAGATATGTAAACAAAAAACAAAAACATACTCCATAGTGCTAGTAATTGTATGCACTAGATGACGCTCTTTTCTCGCCTGCTGTATCGCACTGAAACGTAAGAACACTGAGCAACGTGGGAGGCTAGATGAAAAACAACAGAGCCAAGTGAAAGTGTTTGAGAATCAAAAACTGGCATTCTTAGGCGTTTGGAGTAAACTGTGAATGTATTGCCAAATTCGGAAAGAAGAGTTGGACCTTAATCGATCGTAAGGGTTAATTACTGTAGCTAATTATGAATATGTCCTTCTTAAAACTTAATGGTTTGGTGAATACTGCCGTAAAATTATCACCATAATTCTACATGTAACATTAGGCCTATCATGTCTACTGTGATGAACTTCGATTATAGTGTTAAATGTTGAAGAACGATTATAATTATACAGCATAATAATAAAACATGCCAGGCGGTTCTAGACTAATGGGCCTACTAGGTGCTAATAATAATTTCTAGTCGCTTTTCGACGTTTCCGTCTTCGTTTCTTATTTTTATTTGGTTAGAAAGAAAATACAAATTTAAAGTTTATATTTATGAAGAAAAAACCTGACACATGTAAAAATTGGGAGTTGCTTTTAACCCTTGATATCTTTACTATGATTGTAACATGTTCTCCCATTTAGCAAATTCTTTTGGATTATTTTGTTAAAATAATGCCCAGTTCAGTTCACGATAATGAATTAGTTTATTTCTTCCATAACGTTTGATATAAGCTACTTTCACTTTGACACAAGTCGTAGGCCTAAGGTCACAAACAAACTTTTCAACTTAAATTCTGAAAGTACTATAGAGTTAATATACTGATAATGATTAATAGAAGTTTATTCGGTTGATAATAAGCCTGCTTAACTTGTGATTACTTTAACAGAATGTTACGACAGCGGAAGTCACATGACGCTGCAAGAGCATAGGTGACTGAGTTTGTCGAATTATCGGGGAAGCTCGAGTGTGATCGAGACGCCTCTTTGTTTGTATATAAGCCAGCGGGGTAATATAAAGTGTGTGTTTTGTACTC
>NW_013671684.1:18102-21376 GCF_000517525.1 Limulus polyphemus
CGCCTCTTTGTTTGTATATAAGCCAGCGGGGTAATATAAAGTGTGTGTTTTGTACTCGTCGAGAGCGAAGTTATCGAGATTGTGAATCGCTGTGATTTATAGCGTGTATGATAAAGGTTGTTAAGTTTAAGGTGACGAGAAACGTACTGATTGTGGAACTACCATGTTCTAAAAGTTTGTATCGCAAAAGAATAAACTGGTTTAATCAGGAAAGGACTTGTATCGCTGAAGTTCCTCGGAAAGAATTTCCACCGGAAATTAACAAACAAGCAGATACGTAACAAGAAGTTTTAACTCTCAATGACTAACTTAATTGATCAGTTTTCTCTCGATCAACTGCTCTGAATATTTAACTGAGTTCTCAATCACTTAACAACTAACTCACTACTCAATGTATATTTTCTGATTACTAGATTCTTTACGTCATCGTGAACTTTCTAGGTATCTTAGGGCCATTTTTAGGAACTTACTTGATCTTAACGTCATGCGCCCTCTAGCAAATACCTAAATTAAAACAATGAAAATATAGCTTACAAAACTATTCTTAAACATCTAAATTTTTATATTATTCTTCAACTTCATTTAGATAAAACGCTTTTTACTTATACGAGTTTACTTAAATTAGTGTTTTTTAGCCATGTGTTTTACTTTCAGAAAAAAGAAAGTATTGCTTTTAATAAAAACAAGACTATTATAGCTGTCTAAGGCAATTCCATTTTCAGCTTTTATTTATACTGTTAAATTATTTTAGGTCCCTCTTTTCTCACGAGTTAATATTTTGTTTACCGAAAGACAAGAATGACTGTTATTTTAAAGGTTCTATCATTGTACTACATTGAGCATTGGTGAAAAAACTCTTTAGATTTACCAAGGTGAAATTGTATGGACGTAAATTTGGCATTACTTTTTTGTATTCAATCTTTTATTGGTTTACTCTAATGCTTCTCTTATGGTAAAATACAAGCAAACTTGATTATACATTTGAAAAACTAATTATATTCATTTCTTTTATATTTCACGTTTCTTTCAGCAAAAGTGTCTATTTTTGTATAATGAACCAAAATACAACTAAAAAGACTAAATTCCAGACGAAGAAACTTTCAAAAGTAGTTAAGTTTCTGGTCGTATGTTCTTTCCACTTTGTTTTATTTTAAGGACGACTCAGTCTTGCGATAAATAAACATTGCATTTTATAGAAATCTTTTTGCATATGTTTGTAGTATTACACATGAAGAATTTATTATATTTTTTAATAGACTACAAGATTCTTTTGTTAGACTTCCAGGTGAATATTGTCCATAGATACAAAGAAAGATCAGCTTACCTCATTAAATTCATTCGTTGTTAAAAAACAACAACGAAAAATGCTACAGACAGAAGCATTATTTATCAGGAGATTTAATAACCATAGAACGCTTCTTTAAAAGCTCCAACTATTTTCAAGCTTATCTAAATGTGCCATACCACTGTAATAATTCAAAATCTGCATTTGTCGCAAAAATAAAAGAGTAATTTTGGCATTTTGTTTTTGAGGCTACTCTAATCATTTAAGAAAAAACCGAAAAGCTGTAAAATACGTTCCTTGCAAATAATGATAAAAATATTGAAAGTAAATCTACGTAAATTTATTATAATATGTTTTCTAATCAACTAATTTTGGCGATCTATTGCATAATATAATGTGGTATAAGAAAAAACAAAGTAGTTACAGATGGCGCTCGTGAAAGTGTCAGAAACTTTATTGTCAGCAAGGTAAAAAAGTCAATAAAATATGAGTTTTAACTTCGACCTTGGTTCGTTTGCTTAAGAATTGGAAAACAAGACGTGTAGAATAAATATTAATTACAAAGTTTGAAAGCTAGCGATGAAAGGAATGACTTATTTTAAAGTTTTTCAAATAGATTTATAAATGCTAAATCAAGATTTTGTAGCATATTCCATGTCGTTTGTTTACCTCATCGTTTATATCCGTGGGTTGAGAGCAGTAATGATAGAACTTCATCAACACGGTACCTTAACTGTGGCAACTTTACGAACGGTGTAGTAGCGATCAAACTAAAAATAAAAACACAGCTGTTTTCAGTTTTCATGATTGATGATGTACTCCCCTAACGTTAAAAACTTCGATTTTTTTAGGCAGTTATGGATTTTCTATTTGAGTAAAGTCATTTTCGAAGTAATTTTACATTTGTTTTCTTACAGCTGAAGTTTAGGCTAATATGTTATGTCCAACCACATGATGTAACAGTTTCGTTCATGAAACGTATCATTTTCATTTATCATATTACACAATATTCATGTAACAATTATCATGTTAAATGACACAACGTGTGTTAAATTAGAAAGATATTAAGTACAGCGCTGCATGAGTAAACATGAAATCGTGATCTTAAATCTTGATTGTTCAGAGTGGCTGAAGATAAGAACATCTTTATCACTATTGATCTTGAGAACAGGGTTCTGGTCTCGTAAAGGTGCAACAAAAACTTTGTGAGAAATATACACCATGTCCGTAATACCGTTTATCTAGGTTGTAACTGGCTGGAGCTGTTTATCTCGGTTGTAACTGGCTAGATCTGTTTATCTAGGTTGTAACTGGCTAGAGCTGTTTATCTAGGTTGTAGCTGACTAGAGCTGTTTATCTAGGTTGTAGTTGTCTAAAGCTGTTTATCTATGTTGACTAGAGCTTTTTACATAGGTTGTAGGTGACTAGAGCTGTTTATCAAGGTTGTGGTTGTCTAAAGCTGTTTATCTAAGTTATAGGTGACTAAAGGTGTTTATCTAGGTTGTATGTGACTAGAAATGTTTTAATCTAGGTTGCAGTTGACTAAAACTGTTTTATAGGTCGTAATTGATTAGACTTGTTTTTATCTAGATTTTAGGTAACTAAAGTTGCTTATCTAGGAAGTGAGTAATTTGAAAGAGCCTTTTATCTGATTCGTAGCTGTTTCATCTAGGTTGTAGATGACTACAACCGTTTATCTAGGTTGTAGGTGACTAAAGGTGTTTATATAGGTTGTAGTTGACTAGAACTGTTTATCTATGTTGTAGCTAACTAGAGCTGTTTATTTATGTTGTAGCTAACTAGAACTGTTTGTCTTTGTTGCAGGTTACCGAAAGTGTTTATGTACGTTGTAGTTGACTCGAGCTGCATCACCAAGAGTTTTGGCTCAACAGATTGTAGCCAACTGTGAAGCATGGTGGTTTCAGCGTGATGGTTTGGGGAGCTGTTTGGGAGATCGAGCTTAGTGGAGTGCGTTGGCAACATAAATTT
>NW_013671684.1:22232-23971 GCF_000517525.1 Limulus polyphemus
AGTGATTTTTTGTGTGTTACTACTGATTGCTGTGTGTTACTATTTGTTAAGAACAACAAATACTATCCAACACCTTTACACACTCGCGACTTTTCCACCAGTACGCTATTATTTCTACACATTCAGTAAGTGTATATTTAATGAGGAGATTATTACGATTTTGTAAGCAGTTAATAGATTTACATATCAACATATTACAGAGCTGATGAATCGCTAACCCAAGTCGCGATACTTATCAACTAACAATGACATCTAAATAAATGTTTTATGAACATGTTTTCTAAAAAGTAAGTATAACCTAGTATGGAGAATGAATATCCTATTTCTGATACTTCACGAAAACAACATTTGTTATGTATATTTGGTCATTTCCTTTAAGTATTGCTTGATTAGCATTTTGACTTCTGTATAATTATATCTTATGTTCAAATGTTCTTCTTGATGAATCCTTATAGATTGAAACATGCGAAAAACTGATTCTCATAGACATATTCCTACTTGGTCAACTGTATGACCCTGCAAATCAATGTTCAGTATAGACGCTTATTTTACTCAAAATAAAGCTTGTCGTTAGATATTTGTTGTTTTGAAATAATTCATGAGCCGAGTGATGATCGTGCTCAATCGACGCTTCAAGTCGACGTCGGATCTGTGTTAATTAAGTTTTAAAGTACTTTAAGTTTTGTCTACACAACAGTGTCTGCCAGTTTATAGTTAATTAATCTCTTAGGGTGTTTTTCCTCCATCTGTAAAAAACACCAATTTGTATAGTGGAAAAAGTTCCTAAACTCTGCTTAGAATATGGGATGTTTGAATAGAGTTGATTATTTTAAACAAAACTCAATTGATCCATTAAGACAGAAAAGTAACCCCTGGCCACAGAGCTGTGAATATTTTACAGATTGAACAGCTTTGTGACACGCTGGGTGGCAGCGACGTCCGCCCCTTTGGGGCCGACGTGACGAAAGTTTTTGAAAGTGCTATAAATGGAAAGAAAATTACCTAATTAGCAGAGAATGGCAGCTTAGCGCGCTAAGAAAAAATAAGAGAAAAAGCACTTGTTATCTTGGCTAAGAGTTGGTTGGAGTAAAGAAGATCAACTATTTACGACAAGGTCCGTGTAAAGTCCAAATACTGCATTCATCGACTCGTAGGTGAAATAAATAAGAATAAAGGTGGATAATGTTTCAGGTGGTATATGAACCGGTCACAGTCTAAGTTATTTTCCAACAGTTTTGAATGATGAACAGGCCTGCCATGGCCTGGTGGTTAGGGGTTTTGACTCACATTCTGTGGGTCGCAGAAACAATTAAATGGAAAATTCCACAAGAAGAGAATTCATTATACATGTTAGAAATAAGTGGACAATTAAGACCCCAAGAGTTTGAAAGAAAATAAGAATTATATATAAATCATTTCCCTGAAAATAAATTTACTTTTGAAGCTACACACAACATTTATCCTTTTCAAACTAGAAACATTTTGATGATGTAGACAGGATGGTGAGAAAGTTCCAAACGACATGCCGAATGTTTAGGTGAGATTTTGTTCAAGCACTTGTAAGGAAGGAAGTTTACCATGGCAGCAATGAATTATTCTATAAAAGCTGTTATGATGCTTTCTATTGTTACGACAGCGGAAGTCACGCGACGCTGGAAGGAGTTTCTAGAAGGATCATGAATTTTCCTGGCAATTCTAGTCTGTTCGAGGCGCCCTCATTTTTCTAGTTTCTAAGCCTG
>NW_013671684.1:24362-33843 GCF_000517525.1 Limulus polyphemus
TATACCGGAAATTAACAAACGAGCAGGTACGTAACACTATTATTATCTCGGATTATTCGACAAAAAGTTCAGTCCTCTTAATGATAACAAAAACGTTTTATTTCTTCCACTACAAGTTCTACAAGTTTCGTGGTTTTAGGTAACTTACCTAACGTTTACCAGGCGATAGACCTAACTTAAGGATTCCATTCGCTTATTTACATTTATATATGGCACTTCTCTTTTTTTCTATTATTATGTCAGAAACAAACTTTACAAAACTGAATTAGACACCTGTCTCAGAGTAACTGTTACAGACTATCAAACAAAAATGTCAAGTCCAGTCCTTGTAATGATAACAAATTAGTTTATTTCTTCTATAACATTTGCTAGAAGCTACGTTCACTTTGACACAAGTTGTAGGCCTAATTTCACAAATAAACTTTTCAACATAAAGTCTTGAAGTACTGAAGGCTTAATAAACCAATAAACAAACATCTCTCAGTAATTATATGAGTCTGGGACATATAGTTATGAATTTTTGTTACGAAAAACATTTCGTTACGGCATCCAAGTTACCGTTCACATCGTTACGAAAGGTTTCGTTACAAGTGCTTTTTGTGATTGGTGAATTTTGTTACTAGATTTACTAAAAAGTAAAATGTTTCCATCCCAATAGACATTACTAGTATTTATTTTTGGTGGTGAAGTACGTACCTTAGTATACTTGTAAAATCCGACTAAACAAGTTATTATGCAAAAATGATACATATATTATGTTTTCAAACGTTCAAGTTATTAAAGGTGTTGAATTCAAGTCAAAGTATGTTAAATTACCTAAGTCGTATTTACTGTAATTTATGTTTTATGTAACACTGTTCATGACACCCCCTACCCCCCGTGTAACACTTCGTAATACAGGCTTATATACCCTCTTACCCCATAGCGTTATGTAATTTTTGGATAGTCCCCAAATGATTGTATAATTTATGATCTATTATTAGTGTTTATTATCGTCACCAATCAATTTTATATTTAGAAAACTACCTGTCACAAAATCAGTATTCGTAACAAAAACTGCCATGTCACAAAAATGATCTAACAAGAATACACACGTCCTAGTAACAAGGCGGCGGTAGAAAATGTCCAATAACTATAGGTACGTAACAAAATGTCCAGACCCCGATCTTTTTCTTTCTTAAACCTTAATCCCTTGACAGCTAGTGCCGTCTAATGTGTGTTACATACCGATAAGAAACAACCCTACGCGACTACAAATACGATACACTAGTTGATTTTATCTTAAATGTATTTCAATACAATAAAAGTAACTTTTTTTCATCATTTCACTAAGAGTTGGATAACAAGGTGTAAACCTTTGTTAGTCGGATAGTACTATTGTTTTATATGTTGGCAAATATAATTATTTCTCTCTCTCTCTATCTATCTATATATATATATATATATATATACACGTGTCCCCTACATTCGTCCAAAAGCGTTAATAACACACGTTCATATTCCTTAATTGTTTGTTTGTTTGTAATTTAAGCACAAAGCTACACAATGGGCTATCTGTGCTCTGCCCACCACGGGTATCGAAATCCGGTTTCTAGCGTTGTAAGTCCACAGACATACCGCTGTGCCACTGGGGGCCTATTCCTTAATAATCTATTAAAAACTAGCTTATTCAACTCCAGTTATTAATCCTTCAAAAACTAACTTGTTGCTTCAATTATTAATCCACCAAAAACTAACTTGTTGAACTCCAATTATTAATCCATTAAAACTAACTTGTTCAACTCTAATTATTAATCCACCAAAAACTAATTTGTTGAACTCCAATTATTAATCCATTAAAACTAACTTGTTCAACTCTAATTATTAATCCACCAAAAACTAACTTGTTGAACTCCAATTATTAATCCATTAAAACTAACTTGTTCAACTCTAATTATTAATCCATTAAAAACTAGCTTGTTGAACTGCAATTATTAATCCATTAAAACTAACTTGTTCAACTCTAACTATTAATCCATTAAAAACTAGCTTGTTAAACTGCAATTATTAATCCATTAAAAACTAACTTGTTCAACTCTAATTATTAATCCACCAAAAACTAAATTGTTCGACTCCAGTTATTCATGATTATTCCATGAAAAACCAGGCGATGCAATCCATGCAAGCACCGTGCATTTTTCTGAAAGATAAATATCATATCTTTCTAGTTTCATTCATTCTAGAAACGTACAAAACTACTGTATTTTAACCAGAGACTGATACCACAAGATACAACACAGAGAATAAATAAACTGAATGGACTGGAGCTGAAGCGAATAGTACGTATATATTACGTTTCCTAGGTCTGTGTTGTTAGATCTATTTGTATTTCATGGCGGAGAAGAAGCACTACATATGAAAAGAAGACGAAATTAATGTTGCTGTACATACATCTATCTCAGTGTCAGTCCTTCAAGGCTACATTCATCTAGCTAGTTGAAAGCCACACTGGAGATACCCAAGGGAAAGGCTAACTTCAGTTGAGGAAAATAAATTGTCTTGTATCATAAGTACGGTACTGTAGCACTGATAGTAGGAAAGGGTCAGATATGCAATGAATTAAAATCTCAAGCACACACTGCAAATAAAATGTAAACAAAACTTTATACAGTGTTGAATAGTAAACAAACCAATTCTAGAGTCACCAAAGCACATGAGAAAGTTGGTAAAGTAAAAATCAAATCACAAAACTACAAATTTGTCAATATAACTATCTGACTGACCAAGGTTGTTGGAAAGGCATAGCTCTCTCCTGCCTTCACCTTATGCAAATCTAAATGCACATGATTGAATTACCCTACTTTGGCTAAATGCGTATTTCTTAGTTTTACTTATAACCTTAGTAATAATAAGTAATAACAATAACCATTTTTCAACACTACTAACGAGCTAACAATACACTAGTAGCCATATTCTATGATTACGAGCACGGTCTGTGAGTTGCCAAGCGACAACCAGCTCTTATATCACATGTGAGTGCACGATTGCTTATGCGCACGTGCTACGTGATCAGTCCGCAGCTGTATCAGCTAGATAAAATAATAAATAACAAAAAAAAAACGTGGACTACGTAGATTTTCTAGATTCTAACTAAAATCTTATGTTGATAACCTTGAAAAGTCTTAGTCCCAGCAAAGAGAGCATTACTGCAAGAATAGAGATAAGGTTAGAAACAGTAATGCTGAATTTGCGAAACAAGCCTTAGTCATTAATCCAGCCAAAGAAAAGGCTGTCAACCTGGCTAGATGGAAGAAAACCTACAGGAAATATATCAGATAAAGCCAGGAAATGTTGAGAGATAGCTCTAAGAAAAGCTACGAGAAGGATAGGCCAAGAGCCCAGTCATATTATTCTTTTGGCCCACTCCTTTCCAGTAAGATAGCTATAATGTCTCCCATAAGCAAAGTATGACTATTGGAGCTTCCAGTCTCAGTTCCGACAACAATCACTCCCATTATGATGTCATCCATTTCGTTAGGGCTACGTAATTTGATTACACACACGTATTTGTATTTGGCTGCTGAAAGAAAGTTTACAAGAGAAATTTAACTATATACACCTTTCATTTAGTTTGAACAATTACCAAGTTACAAAAAACACACGAATTAGGAATAGCCGTGTCAAAAACGACCAAGTGTTATAATTACTACCTTGCGTCCTTATTTTTGGTGCTCCCATTCCTACTTTCTAGTTTGTTTATTTATTTATTTAATATTCTACACTTGTTAATATTTAGTTCTGGCCTGAATTCAGTTCGTTTTATAAGACTGTGATTTCGGTTAGAGATGTTAAAACAGTCAATGTATTACTTGTAAAAAAAAGTGTTTGTTGTAGAAACAAAACAGTCAAGGAATCAGATAACTAGAAATTGCTGTTATGACAAAAGAGTGAAAAATGGGCTTGTTTACAGTGTAATTCAGAATAAAAGTTAAATAAAAAAAATCTGTTTTCTCTTTATTCCAACGTTACATTATAATTCCTAACAATATTTATGGTAACAATACACAGTTTTGTCTGTCGCGAAAATGCGCACGCATTTATTTCAGCGGCAGATAATCACACTATCATTTATAGAACACCAATACCGTTTATAGAACATTACTATCGTTTACAGAAAATCTCTACAATTTACAGAATATTACTACCGTTTATAGAACATTACTATCGTTTACAGAAAATCTCTACAATTTACAGAATATTACTACCGTTTACAGAACATTACTATCGTTCACAGAACATTACTGCCGTTTACAGAACACCACTACCGTTCATAGAACATTGTTACAGTTTGCGGAACACAACTACCGTTTACAAAACATTACTGTCGTTTACACAACATTACTACCCTTTACACAACATTACTATCCTTTACAGAAGATTACTACAGTTTACAGAACATTCCTATCGTTTACGCAATATCACTACCGTTAACAGAACACTAATATCGTTTACAGAACATTACCACTGTTTACTAAACATTACTGCCGTTTGAGAACACTGTTTATAGAAGTCCACTATCGTTAATAGAACATTCCTATCGTTTACAGAACATCACTACTGTTTAAAGAGCATTACTACCGTTTGCAGAACACAACTACCATTTATATAACACCACTATCGTTTACAGGACATCACTATCATTTACATAACATTACTAGTGTTTACAGAACAGTATTATCGTTTACAGAACATCACTACCATTTACAGAGCATTACTAACGTTTGCGGAACACAACTACTGTTTACAGATCGCCATTACCGTTAAGAGAACATTCCTATCGTTTACAGAACATAACTGCAGTTTACATAACACTACTACTACCATTTACAGAACACCACTATCGTTAACAGTATATTTCTATCGTTAACAGAACACCACTACCGTTTAGAGAACACCATTACCGTTAACAAAACACCACTACCGTTTACAGAATACCATAACTGTTAACAGAACGTTACTATCGTTCATAGAACATCACCACCGTTTACACAACACTACTAATGTTTACAGAACATCTCTACGGTTTACAGAGCATTACTGTCGTTTACAAACATCATTAAGGTCTACAGAACATTACTATCTTTCACAGAACATTACTGCCGTTTACAGAACACCACTACCGTTCATAGAACATTGTTACAGTTTGCGGAACACAACTACCGTTTACAAAACATTACTGTCGTTTACACAACATTAATACCCTTTACTAAAGATTACTACAGCTTACAGAACATTTTTATCGTTTACAGAATATCACTACTGTTTACAGAGCATCACTACCGTTTGCGGAACACAACTACCATTTATATAACACTACTATAGTTTACAGGACATCACTACCACTTACATAACATTAGTATCGTTTACAGAACATCACTACCATTTAAGGTTGAACCGTCACGCTTTACTTAGTTTCGATGTATAATGTGTGCCGGTGAACCGACACACTTTAATTAGTTTTGATGTATAAAGTTTAAGGGTGAACCTTCATACTTTACTTAGTTTTGATGTATGAAATTTAAGGATGAACCGTCACGCTTTACTTATTTTTGATGTATAAAATTTAAGGGTGAACCGTCATGCTTTATTTAGTTTTGATGTATAAAGAGTGAGGATAATCTGTTACTTTGATATATTTTCATCATAATCTGTTACGTTTTACCGTATAAACGAAGTATTGAGTGAGTTTTCTCACTTTGGAAACCAGTTGTGAAGAACCTGGTGTTTGTTTTTCACTCATGATCTAACAAAAGTTTCTTTATGATTCGTCACTATTAGTCTTGAGTTCAAGACTAGGGATAACTTACGATAAATGTCAATGACAACCAAAACATTTAACAAAATTATCAACCCACCTACAGACATGCGTCGTTATACCAACACTGTTGTGAGAGTTCCAGGTCCAGCAGGCTGATCCTTCCTGTTCCTTCTGTTAATGTTACTGGAACGGGTTAATTCTAGCGCCCCTGAGCACGATGTTTAAACCTTTGTTTACTCAACGTTTAAAGCTGTTTCAATAACCAACAAAAGACGAGAAACACACTCTATTATTCCGAGTTTTTTTAATCCCTCGAGGCCGACAATTAGCAAATGAATATACACCCAGGTTGGGTAGTACAATGTGAAAAGCTACTGTTACTGGTGACTCACCAGTAGCTGTTATCACTTTTGTTTTCGCACACTTGCACTTTCTTTAAAGTTCCAGTTGTTTTAATACGGACGCCTTTCTGGGGTATTATAGTGTTCAACGAAGTTATCTGACAATACGGCATTGTTGCTGGAATTTATGGGCTAAAGTAAATATCACTGGAGTTCTGGGGTAAAGAGAGAGATCAGAAGTAGATCCCGCGGGAGGTTTTAACCATGATGATTCCTGGGGCTGGATGAAAAGATACCTAACAGAATCAGAAACCATTCACGAAACAATTCCATTATATTGGTTGAGACCAGTAGCCAGTAGAGAAAGATCCTAAAGATAGAATACAAATAGAAGTCAAGATATGCTATAACAGTAAGATGTTGATATATTAACATTATCTAAAATTCGCGTATCTGTTTGTAAGAGACCACGGAGAAATTTAACATTTTTATATATATTTGAAGACATAGAACAAGTTATAAGTTTTCCCAATCCAACAAGACACTAATTTAGAAGTAAGAAAGAATAAAGTTAGCTTTAAGTCTAGTAACAATGATACTAAGGTATGAGAAGGTGTAACAGCATTCTTTCAGCCGATTCCACAGCCTCGTATATTAGGCACAAAGACTGATCATGATACAAAAAGATGTCACTTTCCATGGTTAAGTAAACCCAACTTCCGCGGTCGTTATGAAATTTGATGATCTTAGCAAAATCACGTTAAATAATCTATCGTATGGTGTAAAAGAGGAGACACACAATATTGTTTCTACTGTATACAAGAGAAAAACAAAATTTAATGGGATTTTACTTGTTTAGTTTGAGCAATACAGTTTACAATGGATGATTAGGGCTTGTTTTACCACGATAATGAGTATTTTTACTCGATGTGGGCTTTTTTTTCAACGTGTAATGAGTGTTATTAAATGATTTGCGTTTGTTTTACCACGATAGTGAGTGTTTTTACTTAATTTTGGCTTGTTTTGCCATGGTAACGAGTGTTTTAATTTAAATTGGGCTTGTTTCACCACGGTAACGAGTATTTTTATTTGATGTGGGCTTGTTTCACCACGGTAACGAGTATTTTTATTTGATGTGGGCTTGTTTTAACATTAACAATGATTCGACTATATATTTGTAAAATAATGGGTTGACTTAAAAATCAACTAAATTGGTACATTTGTTTTATTAATGCGCAAAGTTGGAAACTGAGTGATTTGCACTGCGTTCACCACGGAGATGGAGCCCATAATTTAGCCGTTATAAGCCTTCAGTCTTACAGCTGAACCACCGAGAGGCTTCGAAGTTGCTTCTTCTAATGACTGCAAGTGTGTTATATATATTTCTTCGTTGTTTTTGGATTACATAACTTTCAAAGCGTATATTAATATTTTTAATTACTTGAAGTGAATCAAAGTGCAAATATCAAAAAAGACCTAACAGGACGCGAAATTCCAACACTCGAACTTACAGTCCACCACGTTAATCAAAAGTCCACGTCTGGCTCTATACATTAGAACTGAATATTATTTGTTTCGCGTAAAGCTATACCAAGCTACCTGTGGATAGTCGTTCCTGATTTTTAAAGCTATACCAAGCAACCTGTGGATAGTCGTCCCTGATTTTTAAAGCTATACCATGCTACCTGTGGATAGTCGTCCCTGATTTTTAAAGCTATACCAAGCAACCTGCGGATAGTCGTCCCTGATTTTTAAAGCTATACCATGCTACCTGTAGATAGTCGTCCCTGATTTTTAAAGCTATACCATGCTACCTGTGGATAGTCGTCCCTGATTTTTAAAGCTATACCATGCTACCTGTGGATAGTCGTCCCTGATTTTTAAAGCTATACCATGCTACCTGTGGATAGTCGTCCCAGATTTTTAACTGCTAGACTAGAGGGGAAGACAGCTAGTCAAGAACAACAACCACCATCTCTTTAGCTACTCTAATCGATTAGTGTGATTTGACCGTCACATTTATAACACACTCACAGCCCCCAATATGAGAAACGCGATCTTATAAAAACGATACGCGAACAATGGACCATCAAAGCTACAATCTGGCACGGTAACCACTCCCACCCTCTAACGAAAAAAACAAAACAAATAAATCTGAACCTACTTTTACTTTATATGCTATTTATGTGCATACAAAAAAAGAAAAAACGATGTTTCGAACCCCAAAAACAGTAATTCCGTTGCGATTTTCTTTTCGGGCATCACTTATATCGAACAAAAATTGTCAGGTTTAGATAATGTCAGGATTTAACAAAAACTGTTTTAGTTAGTGATAAAGTTTAGACAATTATTTACTGTCTTTACTGTACAAGAAAAAACACTCGAAGCTCAGACGTTTTGTTCTCGTAAGAATACGTCTTTGTTACTTTAGATATTCACCGGTTTGTTATGTAAACACTTCATGATGCACATTTGCCATATCTAGATTTGTTTTATTTGATCGGAATTAGAAAAACCTCTGAGTTTAAATCGTGCTTGAGAAGAGAGTTTATTGTTGCCCGTCAGACTGTCTAGAGAAGTCAGTTTAATATTGCCCGTCACAGTGTCTAAAAAAAGACAGTTTAATGTTACTTGTCACAGTGTCTAGAGAAGACTAATGTTGCCCATCACAGTGTCTAGAGAAGACTAATGTTGCCCATCACAGTGTCTAGAGAAGACTAATGTTGCCTGTCACAGTGTTTAGCACTTAATGTATCTCCGGACGGGACAGATAACAAAAGGGAAAAAAGTTTCTTCCATTAGTCGTTTCCGTCTAGAACATACACACACACACACATACATAATACAACAACAACAAATATTAGTTTTAAATGTATACTGCTTTACTCACCACTACTAACCTGAAATATTTAAGTGATGAATAAAGGAATATACATCTAAACCAAATAAACTGCTTACGTTCCACTTGCATGTGAGGTCTGTTTTGTATATTTGCTTCGTTCTTTCAAGCAACACTCATGAACTGTGAATTCGGCGAAACTAGTCTGTTGCAGCAGGAGTAGCGAATCAAAGGATAGATTAATTAAGCCTCTACGTTATATTTTCTTTAATTGAAATTAATGTTTTTCTAAAGAAAAATATCAAATCAACAAAAATAATATAAAATTGTCAAAGCTTTGCTTTAGCATTTTGGAAATTAAGCTAGTTTGTTAATACTTTAATAAAATGTTAAGAAGAGATGATATGATAAACAAGGAAACGAATGAAGTTCTTAAGAGAGATGATCTGATAAACAAGGAAACAAATGAAGGTCTTAAGAGAGATGATCTGATAAACAAGGAAA